>NC_022033.1:2305657-2307614 GCF_000317375.1 Microtus ochrogaster | reverse complement strand
TCTCTCTCTCTTTCTCTCCCTCTTCTTCCTCACTTACAGCCCCACAGATCTTCTTGGGGGAAATTATCTGTCAGACCAAGGGCTCATTTCTTGGGCTTGCTTTACCGCTGGGCATGGTTCTGTGGACAAGCTCTGACCACTGCAATTAAGCAGAAATATTGGATGGACCTTCTTCAAAAATGATTTTTTTTCAATTTTTTCTCCTTCAGTCCATGACACCTTCCCCCGCTTAGTAAATGTGGAACATTGAAGAAATAGCTGGAGATGAGCTAGTACCTTGGACCATGAAGTAAGCTTGAAGTATACACACACACACACACACACACACGTGCACATGCACACAATAGAGAGAAAGAGAGAGAGCGCACACATGCAGAGGAACAGGAACAAGCTGGCTGTGTATCACCCCCAACCACTCTAGTTCTCTTGAATGGCAACTTTTGGGTCTCGTTTTAGCTTGATGGGTTTTTTGGAGTGTGGTAAAATGTATGCCCAAGTCTAGTTCATGTGTGTGTATGTGTGTGTGTGTCCGTGTGTTACTCCCCACCCCCCGCGCGCGCACTGATAACTACTGTTCCTTGTGGAAATTGGGGGTGTACTGAGTCCCTGGTACTTTGCTCCTTGTGGGTAGTCCTCACTCTGCAAAGTATGTGGACAGCTCTCTGGGGGACAAGGCATTCAGTGACCACTTCCTGCCCCCAACGCATATATCAAGGCAACAACCCCAGTACAATCCTATGAGAAAGCCAGACCACACACCCTCATTCTGCCTGTCTTCAGGTACCACACTCTGCATGGCCTCTCACTGTTAGAGCTCCTGGTCCAGACTCCCCAGAGATCCCCGTTTGTTCCCAGACTCCTCCAGAAGCTCAATCCTCATGGAAGATAGCAGACATGAAAAGGGACAAGGGAAACTTGGCGTGGCTGCCAGGAGGAACTGCTGGATCTCTCTTTATTTTCCTTCGGCCCCAGTGTTTGACAGGGCGCTGCTCATCAAAAGAAGAGAAAAACAAAAATCCAGAGGTTGCCGTGTGCGCTCTGCGGCTTGTGTGAGTGGCTCCACATGTTATTCTTAATTAATTATATTTTATTGAAGCAATTAGGTGACTGACAGCCTCAGTTAAGTGCTAATGAAAAGCTCACATTTCCCCCCTTCCTTTCACATACTGTTGGCCACAGAGTACAGCTCAGACTCAGGGGCTGGGGCTGAGGCTGTGACAAGGGTGGGGCTGGGCACCGCATCCCTCAGGAAGAAGCATCCTTGTGCCATCCTTGTGCCCTCTCCTTTGCTGTGCCCGATTGAGCCCGCTCCCCAAAGCAAGGACAGCTGTCCGAGTCCTGAACGGCGGCGGGGCTTCTCTGGGAAGGGGGGTTAATTGCTTGGATGCTTACACCTTCCGTTCTCCTGCAGGAGGGCAGCGATTCTACACTTCTCACTTTTCCTGGCACCTCCAGTGGCAGTGGATGTGTCCTGCAGTCATCCCATTCACATCAGACCCAGGGCTCTGTGTCTGCATTGTGACCCCGAGCACCTGACTCCAGAGCTCTGGTTATCCTGACACAGGTGCACTGGGGGGAGGGGAGGAGGCAGGAGATGCCTTGAGCAAGCTGGGGCTCTTGTGTTTGTGTAGCCAAATTGCCCAGAGTCCTTTCTCGACATTTTGTTTTCTGGGGATGATGCAGCAGAGGGAAGGCTGCCTTCCTCTCCTGGTGCTGTTGCACATGGACCAAAGCCTCCCCTAGATGGGTGTTTGTCTTTCTGGGATGGAGACTCGGGTACCCAGAGCATCTCTTTCTGCCTGTGGTTTGGGGGATAAAGCCTTTTGCTGCTTAAAAATATAGGGCTGAACTCTGCCTAGCTTTCCTGCAGGTCAAATTCCCCCTCCCTGTAACATAGTCTTCTCCCACACTGACTGTGCTCATGAACACATGCACACACTCTTACACACTCAAACAG
>NC_022033.1:2296556-2305484 GCF_000317375.1 Microtus ochrogaster | reverse complement strand
AGACCCAAATGCTACTTGTCACCTAAATCCAGCTTCTTGGTATGGATCAAAACCTTCATGATCTTCATTCCTGGGGAAGACTTGCCCACTGTTTTCAGAGGTTCCAAGTTCATTTTGTTGGGACAGTTCAGGATCGTGAGTGGCTGAAAGCAGAACACGAATCCAGTGTCTTCTTCAGCCTGTGTGTGGTGGGAAAGAGTTCAAGGACACCCAAGTAGCCCAGGGTCCTCTCCCACCTCAAGGTCCCTGTCCTTTCTTCTGTGATAGTCTGGGATTTAGGATACAGCATTTGGGAGAATTTTTTCCTCTCTTGGGTGGTAACAGTAGAACTGTCTCTCCTTGGGACATTGCTGGAACAGACTCATGTTGGGAAGTGGTGGGCACTCCACACGGGACGTCAGAGGTTGGATCTGTCTGTCTGTCTGTCCCTTTGTGCAGATGCATCCCCTCACAATGTGTGCAGAAGACACTTTCTGATGTTATTAGTGTCTGTGTCTTCCTGGATCCCAGCTGGATGGTTCCAGGCTAAGGAGACCTGCTGGGATGTGGAGACCACATGCACGCATGCTTTCCATAGTACTGACCCTAGGCAGGCTTCTCCCCTGTAGCTCAGACTGGCCTCAGACTCCTTTCTTCCTGCCTCCAGGTTGGGTCCTTCACACGTGTGTGGCATCTGGGCTTCTGAAGCCTGTCATGCAGGAACGTGCGGATGAAAAGTAGGGTCGATGTGCTCGGATTTGTTTGCCTTTTGAGCCCAAACTGAGTTGGCTCATACACACAGGCCCTAGGCCACCATCACATGGCTTGGGGCACTTTGTGTAGTAACTGAGAGACATCGTCGTCTTACTACCAGGGCAGTACTGCTGTCTTGAGCTCTCCCCTGCTTGCAACCAGCATAAGGTTTGGTGTCTAGGCAGCTGGAATTGAGGGAGAAGCCACATGCTACCACACTCTGAGAGCAGGGGTCCGTCCCCCACCATAGGGAACTGAAACAGGTGACGGTCACCTGAGCCCAATGATGTCCCTTTGGAGAGGTGAGCACACTAGAGAATCAGGGTTTCACTGAATCTGTGCCTCCTTGGTACCAGGCTGGTGCCTCCTTCCTGCATTAGTCTCAACAGTGCCTGCGAGAGAAGGCAGGTGAGGGGCGAGGGACGCAGTGCATGAAATCAGCACTGCCAAGCATTGCTTAGAAGCTTTGGGTCATTAATCCTACAGGCTCTGGGAACAAGAGAATATCTGCAGTATTCTGGTGTTCCCGCTGTGGCAGTGACAAAGAGAGACAGAAACACAAGTTGCTCAGAATAGTCAAAGTGTGAATGATTTGCACAGTGCCAGCCCCTGGGTCTGGCATCTCCAAATGTTCCCTAGAGACCGAGTTGCCTCACAAAAGCCAAATGACTTGAGAGTGTGCATCTCAGAGAGGGGCAAAGACCGGAGATTCAGTCCGGACTGACACTGGACTGCCTGGTCAGTATGGCCACTGGTTCTCTAGCTCAGGTAGGACAGGTTAGCGTTGTAGAGATGCCTGGAAACACGATGCCTTTCCTATGAGCTATTAGAAGAAAGAATATCTGAATTCATCTACCCAGCTATCTTGCTACCCATCAATTCATCCACCCACTCACCCACCTACCCATCAATCCATCTACCCACTCACCCATGCACCTATCTACATACCCACCCACCGATCTATCATGCACCTACCACCTGTCCATCTCTCTTCCCCTCCACTCACCCACCAACCCACCCATCCATTCATCCCCCATATACCTTCTCATCAATCTGCCAGTCCCTCTACCTCCCTACCCACCCACCCACTTACCCATGCATATATCCACCTATCTATCCCTCCTCTCACCACCCACCCACTCACGCACACCTACTCACTCATCCATTTTATACAGCATCTAATTATCCATTAACCAGTATGTTCAGCCGCATGTCCATCTGTCCATCCATCCACCTACTCACTAATTCACTCACTGCTCTGTCTACCCAATGATTCATCCACTCCCTGTCCCTGTATCCATCTACCCATCCACCTACATATCCATACATTCAGAGATCCATCTCTCCATCTGCCCAATCATTTGCCCACCATTCATCCACCTGTCTACTCACTCATCCACACACCTGACTACTTACATGTTCCTCAATCTATCCATCCACCCAGCAACCCATTCATCCATCTGTCTTCCCAACAACTCGTGCATCTGTCCATCCTCCCAACTCCACCCTGGCACTGCGGCTGATGCGATCTCCGATTTCACTGCTTGAATGTTCTGGCCACTCCTCCTCTCTATTCCATGCCATCAGAGACGTGGGGAGTGTAGCTTTCCAACATGGCCCTTAGTACATCCCCACTGGGTGGCTAACTTTGGGGCCATCTTGTATGACTCAATTTAGAAGGGCGTTAGTCTCAAGCATGGACAATGAAGGGCAAGGTGGAACTGGGGAGACAGTGCAGTAGCAGAGCTGACTGTGGGCATGAGCCCCGATCTGCTGTTCAGTGGGACAGCAGTGAGCGTGTGGACAAGCAGATCCTAGCCCAGCCTCGTATCCGGGTCCATTCCCTTCTCTCTTTCTACCTCCATCTCTTTCTCTTTCTTCCCCTTCCTTCTCTGCCCCCATCTCCATTATTCCTCCCTCCTCCCTTTTCTTCTGCCTCTGACAAACACTTGGTTTCCTCTTCCACCTAGAGCCAGTTATAAACAGAGGAACCCAAGCCTAAGCACCAACTACTAAAAATACCACTGTGGGCACGAGCATGGCAGGTGCTGGACGTGGCCTCTAGAGCACAGCCCCTACCTTGCTGCTGATGACCAACTCTTAACGTACCCAACTCTACTCTCGCCAGGATGTGTTATACATTGACATCTATTCAGGCTGTAAATTAGCTCCAAAAAGTCCGCACATTTGTGGTGACCCAGACACACCCTCCATCCTGACAGAAACACATGCCCTCAAATAGGCAGAACCCTATTCTAAAACAGGCAACAGTGGGTCTTCCTAATGTCCAACATCATGAGGGGCAGATGGCTGATGACATTTCCCTGGGGGGAGGGGCTAGCATGACAGTGAGAACACCTGAGGGGGACACTCACAGAATCTAGAGCAGCAATCGCAGGGCACTCTGTACCTCTGTCTCTGTGAGCACACACGCTGTATTAGGGTTTCTAGTGCTGTGAGGAGACACCAGGACCATGGCAGCTCTAATAAAGGAAAACATTTAGCTGAGGTGGCAGCCTGCAATTTCAGAGGTTTAGTCCGTTATCATCATGGCGGGACATGGCGGCATGTTAGCAGAAGTGGTGCTGGAGAAGTAGCTGAGAGTTCCGCATCTTGCAGCCAACAGGAAGTTGTCTGAGGGTCACACTGAGCAAAGCTTGAGCAAAGCCCGCCTCCACGGTGACACACTTCCTCCAACAAGGCCACACCTCCTAATGGTGCCACTCCCTTTGAGGGCCATTTTCTTTCAAACTGACACACACACACAGATAACAGGTGTGTCCACAGTCTTTCATCAAGACCTGAGTTATGGAACACGGAGCAGGCTGTCAGAGAATGAGTATCTCCTAGAAGAGTAGGGCATTGCATGTGGTCTTTCATGTGTGCTAAATACTCCGTAGATGCTCTGGGAATCATGGTGTCAAGCAGTGGGCAAGCGACTGGTTCACTTTTGGGACAGAAGAGCATCACCGCTGAAAGGGGCAAAGAGGTCTCAGGGTGCAGGTCACGCCAGAAGTGGGGCATGAAGCTCTGTCCAGGCACTTAAGTTTGGTGTGCACACTTTTTCTGGAGATTTCGGGGATTAGGAAGTCAGAGGCCATCTCCCCTCCCACTGGTTGTCTGTCATCTGTGAGCTGTCAATTAGTTCTCAAACCCCAGACTCTGCTCTCTAAGGTCAAAGCAGAACTGTCCTGACAGAGCCCAAGGCTCCTCTTTCTTCTTACCCCCTGGAGTCCCCACAGCCACCAAAATCAGACCTATTCCTTGTTATGACACAGCACAATGATCAAGAATACTTGAGGACAGGAATGACACAGCCATGTGCAACCTTGTCCTGAATGTTTTAAATTTGACCCAAATAGATTCAGATCTATTCCAAGAAGTGTCTGCAGACCCCAGATCTGTTGGGCCAAGGCTGGGGTCACATCTGTCCCTTATAGTCGCTCTGCTTGGGAACACCAAGCAGTTCCCGTTCTGTGTGTTCAGTGCTGGGCTGGGCCTCTGTGTTGGAGCTGACTTCCTAGCTGAGGACACTCCTGGCCTGTGAGCCACCAGCCATGGCTGCTGGGACTCGCACTCACCACGCAGGGCTCTGGAGCAGGAGCTGAGAGATACAAGTGAACAGCACCACAAGCCTAAAGCTACCGCATGCAAGACAGTTAGGTATGAGCGTGGCAGAGGGAATAGAGATGGCATCCTGGGCATGGCAGCCAGATGGAGACAAGGTTCAGAGAGACCTTCGGGGCATACCCAGCCCATCAGAGGAGCATCCAGAGAAGGAAGCCGTAACAATTGCCCAATTAGCCTTGAGACATACAAGTATGGCTTTTAGTTCTGTGATAGGGATGAGAGAAGCCAGAAGCTTCAGTAGCCTGGTCCAGGCTCTCTTGCTAAGAATACATTGAGCTCACCAACCAGACTTACAGTAGGATAACCACTGATGGATGTGCCAAAGCCCTAGGAGGACCACCCTGAAAACCGAGAGTGGCCTCATCAACCTCCAGTAATAAATCAGGGCCTGGCACAAGCCAGGAAAGGCTGATGGCTTCCCTCCAGGGGAGGCTGCTGGGAGCTACACTTCTGGCTAACAAAATGTCTGCAGGTAAAGACCTATGGAAAGGAATAAATTTTATGAAGAGAGCAACCACGGAAGTAGAAGACTGCAGAGGGAGGTACTGTGTCTAATGACCATTTCCAAGTTCACGGGGCAGTGGTAGCACATGTTTTTAATCCCAGCACTTGGGAGGCAGAGGCAGGCGGATCTCAGCGGGTCTGAGGCCAGCCTGGTCTACAGAGCAAGTTCCAGGACAGCCAGGACTCTTACACAGAGAAACCTTGTCTCAGGAGGAAAAAAGAAGAAAGTTTCCAATTGTATGTTCATGTGTTCTTTTAACTCTGACAACAAAAGGACTGATCTCATTCTTTGACAAAGCTAAGTATTGTAATCTCATGGGTAGGAACTTTGTTTGTCAAATTAAAGCATCTAATGAATCAAAGATGAGACATTGTCTATGCCCTGACGTGCCTGGGATTATAGGAGCTGTGACACATCCCCACCCCCATCAGATGGCATCTGCATCATAAAGGGTGTATAGGGTGGTAGTGGCCCCTGTGTCTTTGTGTGGGGCTATGGGATACTGCCTCTCTCTCTCAGCTGCAAGTTTTAGCTGTGAACAATTGGTGTCATCTGCCGATCACTTTCCTGTCACTGGCGTGACTGCAGTAGGTGTCAGGGATTCGTACCGTTTCTCTGCAAAATTCTCATTAAGAATACGATTATGGATGCAAATTTGGCCATCCCAGCTTTTCTAGATTGCAGCATTGCCTGATCATCTGAGGTGAGTCTGGAAACTGACTCATTCAAAGGCAGAGCAAGGCTTGAACCAAGGCACACGCGTGAGGCTTCTGGCTGACACTCCAGGAAGGACTGCCTGAGAAGGACAATGTGTATGCATGTGCCGCGTGCTCCTGTGTTGAGTATTTCAAAATACAAGCATGCTTGTCCACGGGGCTCGTGCAAGTCTGTGTGGTCCTGGACTGTGTTAGCGACTTTCGCTATTGGGACTGTGTTCCAGGCAGGTGATGATTTTTGTTAATAACGTTCATGCCACTCATTTGTGACTGAAATGAACACTCTGTGTGACAGACTCTCTGAGTCTAATTAGGAGGAAGGAAAATCAGGAAGTAAGCATTTTCTGAGCCAGTGTCTTTGAAACAAGAAATTAAAAGCCATGCAGAAGCCCGCCACATCTCTTCCTGACACATACTCCGAGATGACAGGCGGCAGGGTCTGCACTCGGATTACAGGGAATCTTTGCACTGCACTGTGCTGGGTGCCTGACTCCATCCTGCCAAGTCCTGCCTCATGTCACCTCCCCGGGGGACCTCCCCAGCTTGTTTCTCTGCAGGCCTCTTTGACATTCGCAGACCAAAAGCCAGAGGTATCAGTGATTTTTCTTCTGGGTCTTTGGGCAGTTGGATAAACCTTGACACCACATTCACATGGCTGTCTACACCTGTTACCTGCAGCAGGTTCCTAACTGAAATGGGTTTGCTGGTTGTCTTGGTCCCCCGGATAGTTGCCATCCCACCCAGCCACATCTCCCAATCCTCCCCATCACGTGCCCCTCTCTCTGCCATCCTGCTGTTCTGTCTAGTGTCTTCACCAGGATCCGGTGTTTGGAGCCTCTAGACCATGCCATCCTTCTCTGTGCCCTGCCTGGAATGCCTACTTCAGACCCCCATTTCATGCCCAGTCGGTCATTATCTATTTCTCTCCTAGCAGCGCCCTGCCCTGCGGGCAGCTCATCTTCATAGCAGCAGCAAGTTCAGTTCCAGTGCAGCAGAGTAGCTGGGACGAGACTGTCACCCACAAGCAGAGCTTAGGTTACAGAGGAAGGGAACGGGACAGGAACCAGGGCAAAAGGCCTTGTAAGCACCGGAAAACACCCAAGCAGCTAGGACTTAGGGAGACACAAAGGCAGTGAAGGGAGTGTGGTTGTGTAACACTTTCCTTGGTCACTGCTGAGTGCCAGGCTCCATGTCCTCTGTGACAGAGAACTGGAGACACCAAGGGGAAGAAGCAATGCTGAGAGGCTGGGGGAGGCATAGAGTGGTAGCAGGTATTGCTTGATAGCTAGGTGAATAAGTGGGTAGGGGAGAAACAGGGTTGGATGATCAGTACATGGGTAGATGGATGAAAGAAGGATGGACAGACGGACAGACAATGGGTGGATGTTTAAACAAATAGCTATTGATGGTTGATAGATCAATGGATGGGTAGGTGGAGAGATAGATGGATGGATGGATGGATGGATGGATGGATGGATGGACGGACGGACGGACGGACGGACGGACGGACAGACAGTGGGTGAATGTTAAAACAAATAGATATAAATAGTTGATAGATCAATAGATGGGTGGATGGATGGATGAAAGGATGGATGGATGGATGATGGATGGACAGACAGACAGTGGGTGAATGTTTAAACAAATGGAAGCTGGATCAATGGATGGGTGATTGATAAGTGAATGAGTGGACAGGGAGATGGTAACTGGGTAGGTGGATGTTGGAGAAGCAGAAGAGTACATAGATCTATGTGTAGAGGAATAAATGATTGGCTGTATAAATGGTAGGTGGGTAGATGGATGAGTAAAAGATGGGCAGAGTTTTCCAAAGGTTGTGCCTCTAACTTCCTCTGGTCCTGTCTGGATCTAAGTAACAGGGTCCTTGGGAAAATCCCAGAAACTCAGGCTTTTTGAATATCACATGGCCTGAAACCATGCCGCTCACCTGGAGATGACTGGCAAACAGACCCCGGACGTGGACATCATGAGCCAGCAGGTTTCCAAAGTCAAGACCTTGGCTCTCTAGGGCTCCCAGGAATGCCCTCTGCTTATCTGCGGGCTGCACCGAGGGGCAAAGGCTAGCGACTCTGCAGCGCCTTTGATTGTTTCTTAACCACCTTTCCTTTCAGGAAGCCCTCTGCTAATTGCACGAATCAAAGATAAGTAGAGAGTGGTTTCTGGGGCACATCCTAAGGCTCTGCTGCCTGGGGGCGTGCCTGCAGAGCCAGGGGCTTGACTTGGCTCCTCACACCCCACGTCATACCTGAGCCTCACTGGGCTTTGAAGCTGCTTCTCTGCCTGAAGGCTCTCCGCCTCAGGCCATTTATAGAGCCAGGGCCCCGTGAAGCTAAAACAGTTTGATGTGTAATTGCAGCAGGAAATGGGAACCTGCTGAGCATGGCGGGATGGAGCTCCTTATCACCCTTTCTGTGCAGGGCCGTGCGCTGCAATTGCCAGCAGATGCGCACCGTAGGCAAAACGGTGACATTTTTCATGGGCTGCCGTGTTCTGAATCAACACTGCAATGGTGCGATTAGAGGAAGGTGGAGAGAAACAATCCCAGTCTCGCCAGCAACAGATCCGCCGTCGGCCCTGCCTCCTGCCTTATTACCCGCTGTCTCCTGCGATATGCAAAGTAGCCGCTCCCTCTGCATTACACCCTCACATTACCTGAAAATTGAATTTTATTTGGTGGTCTACATATAATTCATAACTCTCCTCCCAAACGCTCCTCGGGTCTCATTTAGCTAAAAGTGCGTTTTTTATTTCCCATGGGTTAAGAAACAGAAGGAAGCTGGGGCATCTGCGCCAGCAAACCCCATGCCTCAGGCAGCCCCTGGAAGGAGAGTGTCCAGCTACCTCTGCCCCTCTGTGGCAAGTGTCTCCTGTCTTCCTTCCCAAGGGACAGGTGCTACCTCTGCCCTACCAGGATGTAGTTGGAGCTGTCCCCGACCTGGCTGTTGCATGTGGACTTCATGCTTCTAATCAGCATAGATTAGATAATAATAATAATAGATGTGACCGCAGAAGCACGCCAGGAGCTGGTCATGGTACCCATCTATGATCCCAGTCCTTGGAAGGGAGAGGCAGGATCAGAACTTCAAGGCCAGCTTCAGCAACATGGTGACTATGAGGCCAGTCTGGATCACATGAGACCATAAACAATAAAACAATAAATATTAACGGTGAATGTTCATTTTAATAGTGTTCTGAAAATCAGATGCTACCCCAGACACACACACACACATACACACACACATACACATACACACACGCATACACACACATACACACACATACACACACACATACACACACACACATACACACACATACACACACACATAC
>NC_022033.1:2279186-2296456 GCF_000317375.1 Microtus ochrogaster | reverse complement strand
CACACACACACACACACACACACACACACACACACACACACACACACACACATGTCGCAGCCACCCTCGACCCCCAAGGAATGACTCGACCACCGGAGCTCTTCTCACTGCAGTTTATTCCAGGACCTTTATTCACTTTCTCACTTTTCCTCTCTCTTTGACCTCTCTCCCCTGGCAAACCTCTCTCAGCCCTTAAGTAGGCACGGGCTGCCAATCCCGAACTGCCAGGTGGGCACTGCCCATAGGTCCACGCATATGCAAGCAGCTGATGATCATTGCGTGATCAGGCATAAGTCAGACTTTAGCCATAGGAGTTGATTATACATCTCCATCAGGTGTGACATCACGCAGCTCGCTACAAACACGCATACACACACACACATACACACACATACACACACATACACACACACATGCACACACACATACACACACATACACACATACACACACACATATACACACACACACACACACACACACATATACACCATTATTCCAGATCTACCAGTTATACATTGATATTCTTTACAACTAATTTTTGACTTTTGAACTTCCAACGTAAAGGAAAATATTGCTTGGTCAAAGTTACTTTTTAAAAAATAATTTGTTATTTTATAAATTATGTCTATATGTATGGGGCAGGGGATTATACTCATGAGTTCAGGGCCCGTGGAGACCACAATAGGGAGTCAGATTCCCTGGAGCTGGAGTTATGTGCAGTTGTAAGCTGGCTGGTGTGGATGCTAGGAACTGAACTCTGGTCCTCTCTGAAAGAAAGATGTCCTTCAAGCTACTGAGCCATCTCTCCAGCCCCTCTCATTTCTTTTCATCAAGTAGCTACACTTATGAAGCTAGCACCCCTGTGAAGATAGAACAGGTCCTTTTTCCTGTCTGTCCTCAAATGTCCCTGAACTCTCTAGAGTCCCCACCCCTGCCCTGTGGGCTCTCTGTAACTTTACATCAGTGAATCACACAACGCTGTCTTCCAGATATAACACGGTTACTACTGCATTACAGCAGGTGCAGTTACACACAGGAGATCTTTTAGGCCCTTCTAGGAAGAAATCACCGGACCCCGGCCTGAGATGCCAGCCCCCACCCACCCCACCCCACCTCATGTCAGCTCTGCTAGATTCTCTAGAAGGGAAGACGTTGCCCAAAGGGGGACTCCAGTTATGCAGCACTGGAGAACTTTTCATCCGGCCGATGTAGAACTTTCAGGTGACCTTTGAGTTATCTATGCTGCTATAAGTTGTTACACGAGTTATAACTGGTCTTAATAACAAAAACCCAGAGCCTGATATCAGAATAAATGCTGAAAGCTCAGAGAGACAGCAGAAAATGGTCAAAGGATTAGCTGTGGTTTCCAACCTGCTCAGAGCATGCTCTGTTGCCAGTTCCTTCCCCTCCTCTTCACTCAGTGTGGTCGGGCCTCCCAATGACAGCTTTTCCAATAAGTGTGTGATGAAGTCTGGTCATCCTTCTAGGCCTCTTTCCTGGGACTTCCATGGTCTCCATCCTCTCCTTGGACACTTGTGTATCTCCTTTGGTGAAATTTTTGTTTCAGGTTTTCATCCGCTCTTTAAATAATCCTGTTTGTTAGCGATAGAGTGTGTATGAGCTACGTTTCCGTTGCTGTCATAAAATGCATGGCCAGGGCAGCGCAGAGAAGAAAGAGTTTTCATTTGGCTTAAGGTTCCAAAGGGTTGAAATCTATACCGGCAAGGAAGCAGGGCAGCCAGGTAGGACGCCGAAAGCCCATACCGTTTACTGCGAGCACAAAGTGGAGGAAAGCAAACTGGCCACAGGCCGAGACTCTAAACTCAAAGTCCACCCCAGTGACATGCGCCATGCAGCAAGACCACACCTCCCCAAGCGTCTCCAAACAGTGCCGACAACTGGGAACCAAGTAAATGCCTGAGACGATGGATGTCTTGGTCACTGTTCTATTGCTGTGAAGAGACACATGATCACAGCAACTCTTAGAAAAGAAAGCATTTAATTGGAACTTGCTTACAAAGTGGGAGATGTCCTCCCTTATCATGGCAAGGAGCATGGTGGCACACAGGCGGACATGTTGCTGGAGAAGTAGCTGATCCACGGACAACAGGAAGTAAGAGCAACTGAGCCTGGCTTGGGCGTTTAAAACCTCAAAATGCACCCACAGTGATACACTTCCTCCAACAAGGCCACACCTCCTGATCCTTTCAAATAGTGACACTCCCTAAACATTCAAATATGTGAACCTATGGGGCCATGCCTATTCAAACCACCACAATGGGTGACGTTCTCATTCAAACTACAAAAAGAGGAAAACACACAGAGAAACAATGACAGAGAAAACAGATAATGATAGATGATTAATTGATTGATAGGTACATAATTAAATAGATGATAGATAGATAGATAGATAGATAGATAGATAGATAGATAGATAGATAGATAATAGGTAGAGGATAAATAAAAACATACATAGATTTGATGATAGATAAATGATAGATGATAAGGAAATAGAAGATTGACAGATTAGACTATAAACGTATTTATGATAAAACAGATAGACAGGCAATAAATAGATATTTAGAAGGGGAGAGAGGGAGGAGATGCATGAATCTGTTGGATTTTTCTTTAGGTTTTTTTCTTTCATCTGTATTTTCTCTTGGTATTTTCTTAGGACTATTTAAAGAGTGGAAGTCCTAACTTGAATAGAATCCATATCCAGTTTTTTCTATGGTCTATGCTTTCTGTGCTCTTACTGAGGACACTCTGTCACACTGCAAGGTCACCGACCTTTTTCTCCGTCTCCCACCCCATGTATCACAGCTGTAGACAGAGACACAGGGATTGTGTTCTATCAGGTGCGTGGAGTGAATTAAAGCCGTGTTCTGTGTCTCTTCATTCACCGTGTGGGTAGAAAGTTATTTAGGCCCTGTTAGGAAATCTGTGTCTAGCCATAGGTAAACCTGGCCCGGCCTCCTGTGGATGGCTGACCTCTGGGCACCTCATTCCACACTTTGTTCTGGGTGCCTTCCACTGGATGCACCTCCTGTCTGCACGTCCCTCCCTTGGGGAGGTCAGAGACCACCAGGTGTGTACCATCCTATGGCTTCCTTTTCAAGATCACTTTGGCTCTTCTAGGGCCTTTTCCATTTCTATATACATTTCAGAATCCTCTTGTCAATTTTAGAAAATAAAACCTGCTGGAATTCTGATTGGGAATGTCAAGATCTCTCTTGAAAAATCACTTCAGTTTACACGAAAATGCTACCTGCGGCGGTTTTGTGAGTGAAGCCCGTGTGTGGATACCTGGGGTGTAGGACTCCAGGGAGAAAGGGAAGAAAGTCTGTGTGTGAGACAGGTTATGGGGGCTACAGAGAGCCCTGGAGTAACTGCTGTGCACCTGGAGACCCCATTCTCATGAATGGCTTGGGTTCCTTGACCCTAAGGTATGTGAAAAGGCCTGTTTGGGGGAAGGGTTCCCCAGTGGGTGAGCTGTAAGCCTCACAGAGCCCGGCTTGTGGAGCCACGTCCCTGCCTGTCCTGACAGTGTCTCTCCTGCCACCCCCTCTGCCCACCACCACACCAGGATCACTGTAGTGACGTAAGAGGTGTTGTATTCAGTAGAAAACTGGTCTCCCTTCTAACAATGAGTGCTCATATTGCAGAATAATGTGGCCTATAGTGATGCCAGGCTGCCGTGCTTGCTAATTTGAACTGTTGACTTAACAGTTATGACCTGATTCACCTGGGAAGAGAGTCTTAATGAAGAGCTCTCGAAATCAAGTTGGCCTGTGGGTATGTCTGGGGGGATTGATTTTCTTGGTTGCTAATTGATGTGGGAGGACCAGCCCACTGTGGGCTGCACCATTCCCTAGGCAGGGGATCTCGAATAGCATAAGAAAGCTAGCAGAGATCAAGCAAGCAGGCCCGCTGAGTATTCCTATCTCTCTGCTCTTGACTGGGCATGATATGACCAGCCACTTGAGTTCCTGCCCTGACTTCCTTCAGTGATGGCAATACACGCAATGTTAAGCTGAATAATACGGCGAACTTCTCGACCAGAAAGAAAGAACAACCACCACATGAGGATTCTTCTCAGATCATGCTTTAATGGAGTGCCCTTGGTTGAGGGAGAGCAGGAAGCGAGGGGGGCTGAGAGCGCTAAAGCAGCTGCTTATATAGAGAGTAGGCACATGGGTCGCCCTGTGATTGGCTGCCACCATCAGCTGACACCAGATTGCATCAGGATAGGCCCAAGGACCCTTATCCACCACGCATGCGGGAAGGGGGGGGAGACAAGCAGCTCCCAAAGGCATAGCCAAATATGGAGTTGTTTATTTCCAACAAGACAGGATGTCGGCGCCATCTTGTAATGACTCCCTGTAGAAGAAGACCTTTCTCCCCTAAGTGGCTTTTTGTCCTGATGTTTTGATCACAGCCACAGAAATCAACCTAGAACAGCCGCCATCCTAGCTACCCTGATACCCATGTGGCCCACATGTCTAACTAAACACCTGCTAGAACAAATGTCTCTCCAGGAATTCTGCCCAGTGGATGATGCTAGTATCCATGATTACTCCACCTCCCAGGTGTCAAAGATCACACCAACCAGTAGTGCCTAGACCTAACTCACCTGGGAGCTTCCTCTTGGATGCTGGCCCAGGTCAGGGCTGGCTCCTACCTGTTTAGTTTCACCAAGTGAGCCTCATTAGATTCTGCATGATCTAATTTAGCCAGGCTCCGTGAAGACATTGTACAAGCTAGTCCCCTCTCTCTGCTATTTGAGAGAATAATACATCCATAGGAGAATTCATTTGCAATGCTAAGCCCCCAGTTAAAGACACCTCCAGGGACCAACGTGGGTAATTTGTAGACCATTCTGATCCATTTATGAGATAGATTGCCGTTTGCAGCGCATGGAAAGGCCCCAGCTAGGCTGCTGCAGTGGAGGCATCCGTGTAACCTGGCTCTCCTCTGGGGAGGAGTGGGAGCTTCTGGGAGTCCTAAGCAGCAGGAGCTGTGCTGCAAATTGCTTCTGTGGCTCGGGTCCTGGGAGCAGGTACCTGCCTCGCGTTCATTTAAGCACATTAGCGAACTTCGTAAAGGCTTCAGTGGCACAGAGGACACTTAATTTCCAGTCCCAACCCACCTCCTTCTCTGCCGCGTACGGGCTCTCTCCTGAGTGTGACAGCAGGCAGAGGACACCGGGCTAAGCTGCCGCTCATGAGTCCTGGCCAGCAACTTGCCAAGGACCCAAGAGAAGTTTAGCAGGTTTAGCCGTCTACCTGTCCCACTCCTGTCTCTCTCTCCTGCCGGCTTCCTTCCTGGTCATCCCTGCACCTCTCAGCGGTGACTCTGTGGGATATTTATAATTTAGGTTCCACAGTGGTGTGAGACAGGTGGAACCACTAGTTCCCACTGGTTCAACCTTCGCTTTTCCTCCAGGCACACAGAAGCTGCAGCCGCCCTCACCCTCACAGGTGGTGGAGACAATGGGGTTTTCCTTCTGAGGACGCAGAGCTGGGAATTGGTGACCCACTGGGCACAGGCGATCTGCAGACAACAGTTCAGGTCACAGAACACTGAGGTCCCCCAGAGCAGCTGTGTTGCTCCAGATGAGCAGCCAGAAGGCAGGAGAAGAACCTTTGAGGCTCCTGGGGGTGCAGGAGGAGGGTTCAACCTAGAGGCCCATATCTGAGACTCCCACTCGGGGCTGCAGATCACCGTGGAGATCAATGACCTCCATAGGGTTGTTGACTCTGGGGTGCTGACCTACTCACCAGCATTTTGGGTTCATAGCAAGTTCCACAGCAGGGTGAGGCCACATTAGATGGAAAACCAGACTCAAAGGTTCTGAGCAGAGCAGGGCAGGGTCTGCAACTCCCAGCCTGGGACAAGGCCTTGTTACAGTCAGTTCCATGGGGAGCTTGCTGTCTTCTGGCTCCGTGAGGGTCTCCGGTAATTCAGGTGCCTTTGGCTTTCTTGCCCTTCAGGGATGGATGACTGGTAAGTCTTCTTTTTCACATGGGTTTGACTTTCCCTGGGAGGCCTCACCAAAGATGGATTCTCAGTGTTCAGAAGACTGTGTATTCCCTGGGATCACCAGAGGGGCGAGTAGTCTTTAGGACATGCTCACAGATGTCATGCACAGGGCTTTGAGAAAGCCAGCTGCCCTGGTGGTGTGAACTGAGTATCTCTTGGCCTGGTGCCGGCACCTGGTACTGTGGACACACAAGGTCTCTGGAGCTCTTCTAGCCTGGCACTCTGTGGGTGCAGCCCTGCTGGCCGCTGCACTCCTAAGTCTTATCCCAGCTCACCTCTCCCAGTCCTGCCACAGGGCTTGGCGTGTCCTGTCCCCTGGGCCTGGGATATCTATCCATGCAGGGCCTCATTGGCCCTTCCATCCTTCCTAGCTCAGCTGACAAGTCATCCCTCTAACTCCTCCCTCCCTTCAGCACCACCTTGGAGATCCCTTCTGCTATGTCATGTGTAGCTGTCTCCTCCTGCCCAGTCACTGCAAGCCCTGGCACTCTACAGGGAAAGGGACTTGGACCCCAGAGGCCCAGGCTCTAAAGTCACATCTAGCCGGGCAATGGTGGCGCACGCCTTTAATCCCAGCACTCGGGAGGCAGAGGCAGGCGGATCTCTGTGAGTTCAAGACCAGCCTGGTCTACAGAGCTAGTTCCAGAACAGGCTCCAAAGCCGCAGAGAAACCCTGTCTCAAAAAACCAAACCAAAACAAAAAAAAGTCACATCTATTTCTGAGGTTAGACACTAATCCTAGGGCCACCCTCCCTTATGAAGAACAGGCTGGGAACCCTGGAGTTCCCACAGCCCTCCCCTGAGGGTAATTGTGTGGACCCTGGAGAACTCAGGGGCGGTCTAGACTCACTGTTTTGATCACCCGTGTGGGGGGTTAGGTCTGCACAGGAGGGTGGTGGCTCTTGGTCTGCCAGGGGCTGCTCTGCTGGGCCTTGGAGTCCTGGGTTCCCAGAGGCTCCATTTCATAGACAAGACTGGGTAGCTTTCCTGACAGGGTGGAACCAAATCTCAGCCTCTGGAGCCAGGCTGGCTGGATCTCCAGCGGCCAGCCTGGGGTTAAGTTAGTCTTCCTGTGCCCAGCCCCCATTCCAAAACCCTTGGGGCCAACAGTGAGTCACCTCATTAGCATAACAAAGACACTCCCACTTCTCAGGAAATCTCAAGGGCTTGAAGAAGCTCATGCCAGGACCCAGGAACAGAGAGCAAATTCTTCCGGACACAACAGCAGAGCTGTTTCCTTCTTGCCTGCTCTCCCCTCTAGAGAGCTCGGGAAGGCAGAATCCTGCCTTGCTTTGCCCAGTTCTGTGTGTTCACTGGCCTACATGCACACATTCAATACAAGCACGCCAGGCCTACATACATAGGTGTTTACGTGCATTCGTGTGTAACTACTTACATACATATACTTGAACACAGAGTACATACTTGGACATGCATGCGGTACCTATATCCATGCATGCTTACGTGCTCACATTTGCGTGCACGAGTGCTCCGCCTTGCATGCTCATATATTCCTGCTCATTTGTGTGTATCCCCCTTGACTGTCACATGCAATATCTACCGTGAGCGTATGCATCCATACCCAGTGGCAGACATAAGGAGCCTGTGGCAGGATGGTGTTCTAGCATTCAAAGGAGGCAACCAGCCCGTGTAGGGCAGGTCACACTGGCCAGTGAGAAACATCTGCACCGTGGAAAGAGGACCACTGTGTTTCCTGGCCCCTACCCCCCAGCCCCTCCCTTTTCACTTTTTTGTTTGATTTTTGAGACAGGGTCTCACCCTGCATCCCAGGCTGGCCTGGAACTCATGATGTAAATCGCGTTTGTCTGTAACTCACAGCAGTCCTCCTGCCTCAGCCTTTTGTGAACTGGTTTATACTCCCAAACCCAGCCATATCTTCTCTCTCTTTCCAGCAGAGAAATGGCTGTTCGGGATTCCAGGCCCAAGGAAGAAACCTGTCTCTTTATCTTCACGTACTTTCCCCCCCCTTCCTGGCATATGTTATTTTCCCCTGGCAAGATACCTGTTTTCTTTGGAACGCTGCTCACAATGATAGCATTTAGTCGCAGAAATAGCAGCTGTCCTGTCTCCAGTGACACAGCGAAATGCTGTGGCTCACCGAGCACCTAGTTTCCCTCCCCTGGGCTCGGGGCATCCTCACGCTGGGCCCTGATTACTAAATAAGGTATGTAGACTCCAGGCATTTCATCTGAGAGGGGCTGCAATCAGACCTGCAGCAGCAGGAACCTTCGGAGAAGAGAGATGTACTGGCTGCCTTTCCAATTGGGTCTTCTGCATGTGCAGAAACTAGGGCCAGGCTCCTGTGCTTGCTCTCCAGATGATGTTCCTAGCTTCCTATGAAACTTAGTGAACACCGTTTGAAAGGAACCAAATCTCTAGACACCCCTACAAACCTTCCCTGTGTGGCTCCGCCCCTTTTGTTGGTACACCCCATCACTGTAGGTCCACTGATCTCCCCCTTAGACGGAAGATGATGTGTGATGGTTTGCAAAAGAAGGCCATTTCCAGTTGGAGCAGAAGTCAGCTAACTCTTCCCATGAAAGGTCTCCCAGTCTGCAAATGCCTGAGGGCCATACTACCTCCACACCACGTTAGAGGTGAGAGTGAGATATTGTGGGTACCTAAGCAAGGCTTAGGCCCAGCATGACTCAGGGCTGTAATTCACCAGGCCTCAGCGAGGTCTTTCTGCAATTCCAATCCAGGAGTCCTGAGTCAGGCAAGTCTTCCAGCAACGATTCAAGCACTCCACCCATGCCCTGGGATCAAGGTCAAAGACCTGGAGAGGTCTCACTGTTTTAAAGATCAGTTAGGGTCTGGCAAGATGGCTCAGTGGGTAAAGGCACTGATGTCAATCCTGAGCTCCAAGCCATGTGGTAGAAGGAGAGACTGTCTCAAAGGAGAGACTGGCTCAGACAAGTTTTCTGTTTGGGCAATTTGTGCTCTGATTGCCACACTTATGCTCTGTCACACACACACACACACACACACACGCACGCACACACACACACGCACACACACATACACACACGCACACACACAAGCACACACACACGCACAAATGAAATACATAACAATTATAATATCATAACAATCAGCAAACCTACCAGGATGAATCCGCATTAGAAACTGAAAATACAAGCAGTGTGCAGTGTGGCATCCCCTTCTGAAGGAGGCGGGAAGCCTTTCTGTGGGTGTTCGACTTCGCGGAGCAGGTTTTGTTCTCCTTGAGAGAGCCTCGTAACTCAATTGGACACATTTCGCCATGAAAGAAGTATTTTACGTGTGGAGCACTTTCTTGAAGATTTTCCCCTTTTATCCAGGGTTTGTGGAGGCACAAAATGGCCTGCTGATATAATGTGTTGGCCACAGTCCTTACTGCGGATGCCGAATAGCACAGTTTATGCGAAATTGGAGAGTCAGAGAGTTGTTTGGGTGGATGAGCTGAGGAAAGTCGCCCCAAAAAAACAAGCTCTGTGAAAAATGAATGTTCTGGGTGTAAAAAATAATAATAAATTTGGGGAGACTTTGCAACCAGTACTGACAGGATGATAATTAAGCACCCAGAACTCACCACCTGGGCAGACACAGGCCCCACTGCCATAGGAAGTCCACGGCACACCCCGTGTGTGCAGGATGAGGCCACCAACACCACTCCCACCGCGATGGAGAAGCTGCATTTGTTCCATGGTGGGGTGAGGATTCTAGAAATTTTCTTGTTTTTCCTCTCAGCCTCACCTGGGGCCTCTGTGTTGACTGCTCTGACAGGATATATTTTTAACTTTTAAAAGACGTGTCTCTTCCCTGAAAAATACTTTGACTTTTTGTCAAAATGGTCAGAACAATCTCCATGCTTGAAGCAGAGTTGATTTGAGGATGTAGGGCCTGTCTTCTTAGAGCGAGTGCCCGAGCATAGTCAGTGTGGGATGTGGCGGTATGATACACGTCTGAGCTCGGAGCCTTTGGACAGATGACCACTCCTGGCTCTGTGCTTACAGTGGAGATGGGGGATGGGCTCAGCTAGGCTGTTTCCACCTGGAGTTTCTCGTGCTTTTGTCCTGAGTTGACACTTGGCCTGGACTTGTCTCAAGCTGTGACTAGCCTGTGTTCATTCATTCACCCTCAGAGGCCCAGCCGCTCCTGTCCACGCTCAGCTAGATGCACTGCTTCCAGTTCTGTCCTAGGGCAGAGCGTCATGATAGACAGGCGTTTTGGAGGAAAGATTCTTAACCCCCCGTTGCCAAGAAGCTGTGGGGACAAGGAGGAACTGGAAGAGCATGGGCCCAGTGCCCTCCTTCCTCCAACCCAGCCCCACTTCCGGTTCCCACAACTTTCCAATAACGCCCTCTGGTAACGAACCCAGTGGTTAGGTCAGAGCCCCTGGTATCCGGTCATTTCCCAAAGCATTGTACTGGGGTCAAGCCTTCAACCACAAGTAAGGGATGACATTCGTATCTACACCTTAGCACTCCGCATCTGTGTACCTGTCTATATTGCAGAGAGCCCCAGACATATGCGTGTCCATTACAAAGTGAGGGGCGAACACGCAAGTGTGGGTGGCCACAAAGGTGACCTCTAGGGGTGGCAAGGAGGCTCAGTGGGCAAAGACAGAGGCAGGGGTGAGTGAGTGAGTTCGCTAAGGTAATCGCTGAAACAATGATTGAGTAAAAGCACACATTCAGGAAACAAATATAACCACTCCTGACGGGAGGGTTCTATGAGACACAGTCTGTAGACAGTGGCCCCTCGGCAGCCGGACACTTTTTGTTGGCAGCTGGCCAGAGGAAATGGTCTCTGTCTGATTCGTCTTCCTCTCTAAATGTTAGCTTGTCATTGCTGCTATCACCAAAATGTTATTAGGCATAAAAATACAACATGCCCGTCTTTGATAAAATTTAGTTTGGATTTTCTATATGAAGTACTAAGCAAATATTTGATTTATCAAATTTGCCGTGAACTTCGAATCCCAGTTGCGAGCGGAGTGAATTTGCTGGGAGTCTCAGAGCTGATGCTCGGTGATGGGGTCTCCTGAGGTTTGATCCCTTTGATGCAGCTGGGATTCCAACTTGCCCCAATTCTTGGCTCCCTTGGGCCAGGGCAGTTGGAGTTTTCAGCAGGTGCCCTGGTGCCTCTGGTTTCCTTGCTACCTTCCTGAGAGGGGCAAGAAATGGGGAGATCTGGCCATCACTTCACATGGCTAAGCACGGCCGGCCATCACGGGATAGTAAGTTCCAGAAGGGTGTAGTTTCAGGGACGGGCCCAGGTCACCACATCTGCGGGCAGAGGGCTCCCGCAGAAAGTGCTAAACAATCAGCAGAGCCTTCAGGTCTGAATAGCAGCTTCTTTTGTGTTCAGATGTGGCTTCAGAGACATTGTCTGTCTCCAGCTTCAGTCTTGGGGTGAAAATGATGCAGCTCCTCACCCACTTCAGAGGAAGGGGTGACTTCTTGGAGTTCTCAGACCTCTGCTTTGTGAAAGGCTTCCCCAAAGCTCCTGGAACAACAGGCCTGAAGCACAGCCTTCAGGAGCGAGCCCTACTGTGGTCCCACCTGCCTTTCTCCTGAGGAAGTAGGGCCGGGGAAGAATGAACCCCACAGTGGGTGCTCCCTGATTCGGAAGATGGTATAGCAAAGCCGGACCCACTGGGGCAGAACTGGCCGAGACTCCAGGTCTCTGTTGAAACTGTCCATTACACCCACTCCAGCTGGGCCAAAAGGCCACTGCCTCTCCCTGTCATACTTCTGCTTCTTGGCCCTGCTCTGGATGCCATGTACCTCCAAACCCATGCGTGAATCCTGCTTACCAATGGTGCGGAGTATGGAGATGGGACTCTGGGGAACAACTGGCTCAGAGGGCCCTACCCTGGCCCATGGCATTAGAGTTGGGGAGGGAGTGGGGAAGGCCTACCCTGTATTCTCAGCCCCCTTTGTCTTCTTTATCTGCACTGTTGGGTAGTGAGCTCAGGGCCTCCCACCTGCCGGTCAAGTGCTCTCCTGACTCTCTGGGTTTTTAGATTTATTTACTTCGATGTATATATGAGTGTTTTGAAGCATGTAGGTCTGTGTACCTTGTGTGTCCAGTCTCCACAGAGATGAGAGAAGGGGGTAGGATTCCCTGAATCTGGCGTTATAGGCAGTTTGTGAGCCACCATGTGGGTGCCGGGAATTGAGCTCAGATCCTTTACAAAAGCAGCCAAGTGCACTGAACACCCGAGCAGTGTTTTCTATCCCAACTTTACTTCTTATTGTTGAGACAAGGTCTCACTTAAGTTGACCAGCTGACTTTGAACTCATTCTAGAACCCAGTCTGGGCTTGAACTTGCCACCTTCCCACCACAGCCTCTCCAGGAGCTGAGATTACAGTTCTGAACCACAAGGGTCAGCTGTTTGGTGTAGAGATGCTCCAGTCTAGGGTGTTTTCTCATAACATCCAGAGCAGAGTGGACTGTCACAGACTCGGTCATTCCATTCACTGGGCAGACAGACCTCCATACTTTACTGGGGGATTCGTTCTGAGAAACACATAGGCAGAGAAGAAGCAGCCACGCAGCTTCAGAGGCCACCCTGGTGGCTGAGCGTGTGCTTCAGAAAGACAATCACACATGACGATCAGGCCTCTCGACACTGGTCCAGCGTGCGCTTTGGGAGCAGTCGCCGCTGTCTGCTGTGTCTCTGTTTAGCATGATGAATTGTAGCCGTCCCTGCTAAATTGAGCATTAAAGGAGGATTTGCTCAAGACGTGTTTAATGGAGTCACTGCGTGTTTCATAAACCCCAATACTAGGCGTAGGGCCTGCCCATGTTGCTGTGAGGGTTGTGTGTGTACAGGCTCAGAGCCCCACCAGGCCGATGCTGTGCTCCTCCTCCACACAGACACAGCCCCACATGGCCCCTGTGGAACTTGTCACTAGTGAAACTTGCTCCTCGCCCTGACACAGAGCCGAATGGCCTCGCGTTCTCAGCGCTGATCTTCCTGTTATGGAAATGCTGAGGGTTTAAACAGTGAGATATCAGGCCTGCGAAGATGGCTCTGTAGGTCGAGGGCTACAGCGCATGTATGAAAGTGTGAACTCAGATTCCAAGGACCTATGGAAAACAGCACACGTGGGGCTGAGACAGGCAGATCTCTGGAGCTAACTGGTCAACCAGTCTAGCCAGTCAGGTTCTGTGAATGAGCCAAGAAACAAGGTAGGGAGCATCATGATGAGGCACCTGATGTCCACCCCTGGTCCCTACACACATGTACAGACACACAGGAACATATATACATTCATCAGACACACATCTGTGTGTATGGTTTTGAGACTCCAAGAAGTCGGGCATGATGACTCACACCTATAATCCCCACTCTGAGGCTGAGGCAGGAGGATTGCCATGAATTTGAGCCAAACTTGGCCTGACAATAGGTTCCAGGTCAGCTTGGGCTACAGAGCAAGGTCTGACAGAGAGAACTCAGGGCAGCACTTGCAGGAGTCCAGGGGAATCTAAATGGCGCTGCTATGTGGCAGGCTCCCAGGTCATGGCTCCGTGGCTTCTGTAGAGAAGCAAGGGTACTGACAGGGGATGTGCTGCCCCAGGTCCTTAGATAAATGGAGTGACAAAGAGCTTTATGCAGATAAACACACACTGTGGGAAGGCCCTTTCTCCAGTGTGACCACAAATCTTTCTACTGCAGATTTCTCCGGCTCAGCATCCTTGACATCAAGGGCCCAATGGTTGTCTGTGGTGGGGAATGTCTATACTTTGTCACGTGTGGCTGCATCCCTGGTTCCTTCCACTAGAGGGCCTCAAATGCTACCCCCCCCCCACATCCCTCACCCCAAGAAATGCTTGTCTCAGCTGTCTCCAGACATGGCCATGTGTCTCCCCGAGCCCATGGAGAAGCGGAGCTTCAAGTGTGTTTTCTGCCTGTTGACTGATTTTTAACGTATCATGTGCTTGAGAGCCTTATGCCCCAGTGTGAAAAGCGCCATTCCTTCCCCAAAGGCCCCAGCACCCTTGACTGTCACTTTCTTCCTCGGGCACCCTGCAACGGTGCACCTAATGCTCGCTAATTGGGGCAGTAAATATTCCGGAGCCAGCCTTGTGATGCGGGAGTCGTTTGGAAATCAGCTCTGAGACATGGCTGCTATTTTAGGGATCATCACACATCACCTGCTGTTTGGTGTCAAACCCGAGCCGCGGTTCCTTAACACTGATTAATAAATGGCAGGTTGTCAGCCGGCTGCGAACCTGCTTCCAGGAGCCATTGTTCTTTTAAATTAAAACATTTAAACATTTAAATCCGGGGCTGGTTCTGGTGGCTCACTCTAATTACTCCTTTTGTCTTAGTCTACCTTTCTTCCCGGATCACACAGCTGTCATGCCACGGTGCCTGCGGTTGAGCGCCACAGCCCTTTCCCTGGTCTCCACTGTTACTTTCCTGGGGAAAACTGGAGGCCAGAGGAGACATCTGGATAGGTTATTAACTCACACAGCGCCGAGAGCTGCCCCTTGAATGAATTTAAATGTGGGCTCGGCCTGCAGATTGGGTGTTCCCTGGCTCTGTGTGTGTGTATATCTCTGTGCATTCTGATGTATTTGTACCGATGTCTGTGTGTATCTATTTATCTCCAAGTTCTCGGGTATCTCTATATGTGTGTGTGTGCAGATGTGTTTCCATGTTATGTGTTTATTTATTATCTTGACATGCATGTGTTTATATTTGTGTGTATGTTTGTGTTTGTCTTTCCATATCTGTAAACGTGTTTTTCTGTGCATGTGTGTTCTGTGTGTATGCCTACATGTATCTATATGCATGTCCATATGAATGTGTTTATATTTGTTTATGTGTATATGTCTGTATATAAATGTGCTTACCTTTGTATGCATGTGTGTGTGTTTCTGTAAGTCTGTATGTGTATGCATCTGTGGATATCTCTGTTCCTATGTACCTACACATGTTCCACGTGTCTTTATGTGCAAATATATAATCTGCGTGTATCTCTACAACGTGTGTGTATATGTCTGTATATATTTGCATGTATCTCTGTGTGTTCCTGAGTATATGCCTGTGTGTATTTCTAATGTGTGTATGTATCTATGCCTGCAGATACCTCTTTTCCTATGCATTTATTTATGTCCCATGTGTGTCTCTATGCGACTGTGTAATCTGAGTGTGTGCCCACACATGCGTCAAGAAAGCACTTTCCTTCCCTTCTTGCCCTGGAAAAAAATCCCTGTGCTTTTCTCTCTCTTCCCCTTCCTCTTCTTCTCATGGGAGATCCGTAGTCTAACTTTGGCTTCCTCTGGCAAACCAGGGACATATCTAGTACTAACAAAGGAACAGAATTGAAGATCTAGTGAGCTAATGAGAAAGTTGAGGCTGTGGAGAGCTGGAGCAACTTTACCTGGCTGTCCTCTGGACATGCAGACCACGAGCTAGCTAGGTTCCCGCTAGCTCACACAGTAAACAGCATTAGTCCTTGTGGTCCATGGAGAGATCCAACTGTCCAGGCAAAGCTCAGAGCTGGTGGCCCTTGAGCCACTCTCTTCCACGTGATGGCTGTGCCATCCTGGGCAAAGAATCCACAGCAGAGTTTCTAACAGTGGGGACGTGCCAGTGGCAGAAAGTGGGTACTACTGACCCAGCTGCTCACAGATAAGAAGAGGTAACCACCCTTCCAGGGCCCATTCTGCTGCCTGCAGGCATGATCTTTCCCAGCACCTTCCAGACACACCAGCCTCTATCCAGCTGTGCTCTCAAAGTTTTTAAAGGAACAGAACCAAGCAGGGGAGCTGGGAGCCTTGCAAAAACAAACCATGTTTGCTGCAGGCCACACACCCCGCCCCATAGAGAACATTTACCCTGGTCCCTAGATACCACAATCTTGGAAAGGGAGTTGTGGACTCTGTGCCCTGGCTGACCCTGGGTATCTGATAGAATGCTTGGCTGTTTTCTCCTCCAGGACCCCAGGCCTTGAGCGCCCGGCATCCTTGGGCATCCCACAGTTGGTCACAGTGCAGCAGTCAAGGCAGTGACTGACCGGGGGATGTGTGGGCAGCATGTGTGTGTGTGGGGGTGATGATGCTAGGTGCCCTTAAAAAAGGAAAACTATGGAGGCAAGATGACAACCTATGGCAGATTTTAGGGATGTGGTGCAATTCATGTTTACCCACACTTAAATGTGGTTACAGTGCAGAGATTTAAATCAGGGAAGTTATTTTTGTAGCCAGAACAATTATTACCCAGCTCTTTCCTTATAAAACATGGAATGTTGCAATGTTGTGCATGCCTCCAAAGATGACTGTGTGGTGCCTTGGAACACTGTCCCCAAGACTCCCTTGGAGCCACCTACCTGCCATCTAACTGTTAATAGGAGAGCCAAGCATCCACCAGACTCCATTAGGCAGAGACCAGGATTTTAAAATGTATTTATTAAGCCAAATGGCCACCTGCCTCTCTCTGCACAATGTATTTCCATAAATTTACCTTGGTTTTAATTATAGACTCAAAAATAAGTAGGAGGAAAAGATTTAATATTACGTGAATAAATATTTGATTAATTGTCTTGCCTACAAAAAAATTGGTTTTCCAGGAAGAAAGGCCTCACACTTTGATCATGCTCATGTGTGAAATTAAAGCAATTTTCAGACAAATTGAGAGTTGCATTTTAAGGCAAATATTTTTATTCTGCTTGTCTTCTCATGGCATTCCACGGCATCATGTGTTCCGGACAGCATGCATGTTCCATAGAATGGATGCTTCTCATGGTGTTCCATGTCATCACATGTTCCTGAAAGCATCCATGTTCCATAGAATGGATGCTTCTCATGGTGTTCCATGTCATCACATGTTCCTGAAAGCATCCCTGTTCCATAGAATGGATGGTTCTCATGGTGTTCCATGTCATCACATGTTCCTGACAGCATCCCTGTTCCATAGAACGGATGCTCACTGCTGTCTTCCTCCTGACCAGAAGCAAGGGGCTTTCCATTTAACATCACTGAAAAGTACTCCTAAGTGCCCATTCTTCATGGCTTATTCATGTGTCTCACCATGAAGCCAGCTCACAGGACTGAAGTATCGGGGTATGTTATGGTTTGGTATATGTGGTGTGTCTACACTGTGTGCCCAGAGACACGGCTACAAACCCTTTTACAAGCTGGCGTGAATAGCAAGCCTGTGTCAGCTTACTCCAGAATAGTATCTATCTTCGTGTGTGTGTGT
>NC_022033.1:2272971-2279081 GCF_000317375.1 Microtus ochrogaster | reverse complement strand
AAACCATTAAAGTATTGTGTCACGCATATTGAAGCTAAACTTTTATTGCAACTTATATGCTGGTCATTTGATTTTTCCTGGGAGTTAGTTATCTCTTCGGCTTGATTGTTGTTTGTTTGTTTGTTTGTTTCCAGCATTCTATTGGCTCTCTTGGAGTTCCCGTCTTTGCTGTCTCAAATGTAGGGCTTCTTTATCTGTGTCTGACACCAACTATTGTGTCTGCTGCCTCCATTACCTTTTGTGGTGGGCTATCTTTCAGACTCTCCTGGAGTTCCAGAGCCTCGTTTTCTGGTCTCACTCCTGTACCGCTGTGGACTGTAGTGGGCGCTCTTTCGGACTCTCCTGGAGTTTCAGAGCCTTGTTTTCTGGTCTCACCCTGTATTCTGGGCTTTTCCTTCTTCACAGAGACACCCTCCTTTCCCTTTTCACCCTGATGCATACCCTGCCTGTCATTCTTCTGCTTGTTTTGCGCTCTCTTCCTCCGACCCTCACTCTCTTCACAGAGTTGAGTTTCCCTCTTTGAATCCCAGGACCTTCTCTCTCCTTCTTGCTTCTAGCTGTCCTTCACAGATACCCTCAAGACTCAGTTCCTTACAGGAGCATTATGGGGCTGAACCAACAGAGTCACCCCAGCCCTGCAGGCTTATTTTAGCCCAACAGATAGATCTCCAGGGAGCTGCACCTTCTCCACTTCCTAGGAAGCAGAGCACTGGGAAAGAGGCTGGTCCTTCTGCTTGCTGGGAAGCTGCTCTTGTAAGAGATTTCTATTAAACCCATGCTCATCCCAATCGGAAAGGTATTATGTGAACGTTTAACCAGAGAATGGAGAAAACAAACCAGGACAGCGGCTGCCTGGTACAGCCGCTCCCGCCCTGAGGAGTAGTTAATCACACATCATGTTGCAGGCTCCCCAATCTCTGCAATGTGCTTTTTATTTCCATTCGTGTTGGGGTTTGTAAAATAAACACACATTGTGTTCTTGGAGAAGATAATGGCTATCTCGGAAAGGACAAAGGCAACTCCGATCCGGCCTTCTCTGCTCTGCGATACCACATTATCGCCGGTCTCCTGGCAGGAAATGACTTAAATAGACCCAGCCTCGGAAGCCGTAATTGCGTTAAACCTTATTCTGATGAACTTTTCTGTGTGTGGATGTGATGTTCCGCCTAATGAATATACAAACAGGCGCCTGAGCACCACAGCGCTGTCTGATCTCTGGAAACTGTTCTTTCCCTGTTTTTTTCCCCTAGACCAATCATCGAGCTTAGTGATGGAGAAATGGCAATAAAAATAATAACAACAACACAAAATAATAAAACAATTTTTTTTTAGATAAAAAGGCCCTGCAATATTTAAATTTCCATTTGGCAAACAGCTGCAGTGACTTGATTATACATAGGTCACGTTACAGGGCTTCAAGGTCCTGAATATGCAATGTTATTTTCTACTATTTTCCAAAGCTGGGATTCTCATTAACTTCTGGTTTTTTCTCCACCGACTCCAGGGAGGCAGTTGAGGATTGGGTGGCACCTGCTGCCCACATGGTGTACTGTGCCGAGGGACACCAGTGCTCAATCTTCACTGTGTTGAGGGCTCTGGTGCCAGCCAACTCTGTGTTTTTAACCCAAGCCAGGGCTGTCCTTGGAGGCCCTTGCATTCATCCCCACTGAGGGCAGGGGACCTTGGAACAAAGGTCACTATAAATGGCAGGGCCAGCTGCTACAGAGCCAAGGACAGGGAAAATTAAAACCATTAATTTGCATACTCCACTGCCTTCCTGTTCTCCTGGGTCTGGGCCAGACTCCTCTCCTCACTCAGCAAGGGACTCTGCTCCTGATCCCTCTGCTAATAAGGGTTGTCTGCCCATGCCCACAGCCTTGCATCTCACAGCAGAAGCAGAGGGTAGGGCTTCGTTACCCATGGGCTCCTTTGCTTACATGGTAACTTTGTACATTCTCCACAAGAAAGGACTTCATCAGCTTCCACTGCTTTCTAGAATCTATTTGGAAAGTAGTGTGTATTGATGGGGAGAAATGTTAATAAGAATGGCTAGGATGCAACACAAAATCATAACTGTTAGTATTTTGCTCAACAGACAACATTTCTAGCCTTTCCAGCTAAATCTACAAAAGTGACCTGTCACCAGATAATTTTGGTTTTCCTCTTCAATTTCTCCATCTGCCCCAGTGATTTCCTGTATCGTGGATAATTTGCTCTACCCTTAAGAACTCCACAGTCTCCGATGTTCTCCTCTGTGTTTCAGCTCAACTCCTTAGTTCTCCCTGGTGAGTTCCGTAACCAATTTCCGAAGAGGGTTCTTGTCTGAGTAGCATTTTTATATACACCAGCAGGAATTTTTATTTATTGAAAAAGCAGGCCGTTTGCAGCTGGCTGAACACTGTCCCCTGGGACCCATGCACGTGGTGGGAGCTTGAATTACAGTTATTCCTACAGTGCCAGTGCCCTTGCCAGTGGTCAGGGCTGTCCTAGTGGTTGAGGTCAGAATGCAAGCAGCATCTTCCTGGTGAGTTACCAGCATGTCTCTTGATGAGCATCGCATTGTGCATCGCATTGTGGGATTGACAGAGGTGGACAGAACACGTTCTTCTGACCCCTGCTCTGTTCTCTACTAAGCAAGTGAAGTGTGAAGATCCCAGGCCAGCACAGGGGCAGCTGTACATGCGGGAGAGAACTTTGAACCTGGACCAGACAGGCTGGGGTCGGGAAGGTAATAATGTTCCATCTGTGAAAGCAGCAACAGCCGACCTGCCCCTGTCACATGTTCGGTCACGTACACACTGTATTAATATCAGCAGCTCCCTTCCTGTTGCAGACTGGAAAACAAAAGGAGAGCATGCAGTGGGCGAAACACCACCAGACTCCTCCCTCGTGCAGAGCTAAGGCACTGGGCATCCCGAGCCCGGGGCCGAAGTGAGCCTCCAGCCCCGTGAGTCTGAAGTATTCCCAGACCTGTCACACACCACTGCGTGCACAGCTAATCCCAGCCTGTCACTCAGAGTGCTCAGAGTGGTCTGGGGAGGAAACACGTGAAAAGTCATTGTTCACTTAACTGTCCAAACCTAAACTCCACATGCTAAAGTGCAAACTTTACGGTCAACCGATTCACACGCGTTCTGTGTCCTTCAGCAGCCAGCCCTGGTTCATCCGTCCGTCTGGGGATGGTTGATCACATCAGTCGCCAGCAGCACTTAGGCCCCTCTGTGAGCAGGGAGGCTGTCGAGACACGGTACTCAGGCAGTAATGAAGTCATCCTATTTCGTCTCTCTGAGGGTCAATTTACACGTACATTCCCAAGCATCTTCAGAATTTATCTCATGTGTCAGGAAACTGTAGAAGATGATTCCTGATTCCGTGGGTCTGCTATTGATCTTGGTCCCCCATTTAAGGATTCCCTTACACGGCGTGAGGGGGGAGAAGCCAACCTTTAGCAGCTTTACCTGCGCGATTTGATTTCTGCAAAGATTGCTAATCCTAGCGGGGATTTTTGTAAAAGCCTTCATTCCACACACGCCATGCTTCCGTAATTATCGGACATGGCTCGTTGTGTGTAGGCGCATTGTGGAGCGGGCTCGGCAAATTGCTTTAGTTAATGAATTTCAAAGGTGGAGCTGGTCCTTGAAGCATGTCATCAACTAGGGTCGCTGTTCCAATGCCACTTGGCTTTTAAGTTCTTGTGCTTGTGGAAGAGTTTTCCAGCATTTTGTGGTGAGGGAAGATGGGGAAAACAGAAAGAAGGGTACGTATCTGTTTGGCTCACGGCTGATCTGGCAGGAGTTATTCTTTCTAGACACACTAGGGCTCCCTTGCAGACTCTCCAAAGTAAGTAAGCCAGAGGAGTGGCGACTGGCAGGTGACAAGGTGGGGGGGAAGGGTGAGTGACGTTTATCCTGGTTCTTACCTTTTCCCCATCCATCCCTCCATCCCACATCCCTGAGTTCTAACCAATCCGCCTCTGATAATAACACACCGCAGAAGAAGTGCAAGCAGGTCTCAGTCTCACAACTTCTCAAAAGTTAAACTTGCGACGTGTCTTCTCCCCACTTAGCAGCAGAGAAAAGGGCTTTTTATTAAGGAGCAGATGAAGAAATGAAAAATCAAACTTCCTGGGAAGTAATTATATCGGTTTATAATAAGCCATAAGAATCTGAAAAGAAGGGGGGCAAAGCCAGCCGAGGAATGTATTGAGGATATTAAATTAAGTAATTTGAATGTCACCATTTGATATCCAGGAACACGAACAATTTGTAGTTCTCGAAACTGTCAAGTTGAAGCATCCATCTTTCTGTCGTGGGAAAGGTGGCACGAATGGGGGTTATACATCCACTGTATAGACAAAAGGAATCTCTAATCACGCTTCAAAGATGCAGGTTCCTAGAGGGACAGAGCCAAGCAGTTGGGGCTGAGGCTGCTGCTTTTGCTTTTGCCTAGCCCCGGACCAGCGCAGCAGCCCCAGGTGACCCGCTGACCGGCATCTCTCTGATATGCCAGTGCTCTGCCTCAGACCCGAGGATGCTTGTTCTCACCGTAGGGAGCAAGGGTGAGTGTGGGGAAGACGTCCCTGTACCACTCAGCCCTTAGCAACCACAGTCGTGGAGAACAGATGGAGCCTACAGGCCCCCCACCTGCGACACTGTGGCTCTGAGTTTGGTTTTATTTTTTTTAACAGCCAAATACATCGCGTGAGTTTTCCCATGGAATTGAGAAGAAGGCTGAGGTATGACCTATGCCAGCCCAGTACCGTTCCTCATGGCGCCCATGTCCTCACAGGGTACCCTTTCTCCAGGCTTGCTTCGCCCACTGCCTGACAGGGGTGTCCAACGTGACACAGACCTTGTGCTCAAGAGGTAAAGTAAATGACAGTTCCCGCAGAGGGGAGCAGTGTGATGGGCACGCGCCATCACACAAAGAGTCGCACATGTGGATCACACAAGTCAGAGATAGCCAGGCATCAGCAGAGAGCCCTCAAAGCAGGACGGGTGCCAATGGGACATGGCAGAGCCGGAAATGTTTTCAACAAGGAACTGCAGAGATGGAAACCCCAAATCGGAGGCCTGTCACATTGTCAGGGGTCTGAACAGGGCTGGTCTTTGGATAGACTTTGACCCTGAATCAGGCTGTTCCTTGACCCACAGAGGTCACTGTTGCCTGCTCTCCCTTGTCTAAGAGAGCAGTAGGTCACGAGTCTGGAGATGAGGCTTCTCCATGGAGCAGTGTGAGCAGTGTAGGAAGGGTAGGCTCCACTCCAAGAGCAGGTGAGAACCCATTTAAGGCTTTCTTTTTTTAAACATCTTTATTGAGACGAAATTTACATACCATAGAATTCACCCTTTTAATGCGGTTCAGTGGTTTTCAGCGTCTTCGCGGTTACGCAACCACCACCACGGCCTATTTATAGAACGTCTTCCTCACCCCAAAAGCTCCTATGAAATTTACGTCACGTGTAGATTTGTGTTTCCACCACAGCCAAAGTTCCGTATTGTTCCCCCTCCTCAGTGGGCATTTCTAAGAAATCAGCATTTGATACACTTTTAATGAAATACAATGATATCAAGTCCCCTTTCCCTGTAAGAATTCATTATTTAGAGAACTGTCGCATGGAGGTGACAGCTGAGGGATTCTCTGTGTACAAGCACCCATGGAACACTGATCTGGAACACAGGTGCTGGGTCTAGGGCCATCCCCAGAGGCCCTGCAAAGGACACACCCGCTGAGCTCACAGGCACAGGGTAAACTTTAACTCCAGTTAGCATGGTTGTCTGTGCTCAATTCTTTTAGCTGGTAAAGAACTCCCAGGAGGCCTTCTTTCTGTTGATGTTGTAGTTGCCCTCGGGAAGATTCAATGTAGGATTTTAATCAACCTTGTAGAGATGGGCAAGATTTTTGTATAAAGTAAAACCAAGATCTGGACTCCATTCTAAACTTGCAGGAACTTACAGTGATCCAGTAAAGGCCCAACCAAGGCCTGTCTGTGCCTTTTAAGATTCTCTGGCATCTCTTTCTCATGCCTAGAAGATGCAGTGTCATCCAAGATACTGAAGTAATGAAAATGAAGTATCCAAACTTACAAAACTTTCCTTTGAGGTCCCACC
>NC_022033.1:2263383-2272577 GCF_000317375.1 Microtus ochrogaster | reverse complement strand
TGGGCCCAGTCTCAGTGAGGTAACTGAAAATACATACATGTGAGGTTTGGGTGGAATGAAGGAAGATTGGATAGATCAGTGGCTGTCGGATCAACAGATGATGATGGATGGATTGCATGGGTGGATGGACTAAATGGTGGGTGTGTGGCTGGCTACTTGTGTGGTTAGATTAGTATATGTGTGGAGAGCTATGCTGGAGAATTAGTGGATGTGTGGATAAATGAGTGGCTGGATTACTGTAAATATCCATGAATGGGTAGGTTGATGGGTAAGTGAATGGATAAATATATGTGTGGATGGATGGATGGATGGATGGATGGATGGATGGATGGATGGTTGGTGGATGGATAAATGGATGGTTACATGCATGGGTAGATATATAGATACATGAATGAGTGAATTGGAAGGTGAATGGATAAGTAGATATATGGATGGGTGGATGGATGGAATGAGGAATGGGTAGGTGGAGGACGAGATTTACAGACGAACATGTGTGTGTCGTCAGATGGCTAGATGAATTGGTGAGTTAATGGGTGAATGTCTAGATAGATATTATTTGTTAGGGAAGTGCAGCAGAGCTTTCGAGAATAAAAGGAGGACTTGTGCTGGGGTGATAATAAGAAAGCCGGATGCACAATGGGTCATAAATGGAAACTCGGTGCACAAAGAAGAACTGGTGTTTTAATTTGTCAGCAAATTACTGAATGACGGGAGGTGCTTTGTGCTTGAGTTCTCCTTTCAGGGTGCAAATTTTCCTAAATCGCAAGCACACCTGTGTTGACAGTATCCACCCAAAGTAGAGGAAACGAGGAGGACATGAAGGCTGAAAACCAGCTTCTGTGTTGCCATGACCACACAGGGCCTTTGGATGACAGAATTGTCATGATCACCCGCTGTGAGGTGGTTGTACCCCTTTATTCTATTTTCCTGGGAAGGCAGCAACATCTCCAGCCAGTTTCTCTGCACAGCAGAGTGGCCTGCTTCCCTATGTGGAGTGGAGGATTGGATCATTTTATCCTTCTGTTAAAGGCGACACCTGAAGAGAGGGAGCCAGGGATGCCTCAAGATACAGACCAGCTGAGAATTTCAGCCCATAAAGATGACACCCGGAGACAGCTGACAGTTGAAAGTGGTGATAGTTAGGACAATAACGCTGGTTACAACGGTGCCGGCCATGGTGGAGGACAGTGCTGATAAAGCTTAGATAGCGGTGGCGGCCATAGACGTGGTGATGGCGGTGGGTGGCGGTTAGTGTTCGCAGCAGTGATAGCGGTGGTGGTGATGGGGTTAGGGGATACTTGTGATGATGATGATGATGGTGGTGATGGTGGTAACTATGGTGATGATGGTAGAGCGAGGTGATAACTATGACAGTAGTAATGAATTGTGTAGGTTAGTGGAAGTGGTGACAATGGTGATGATGGTAATTGTGTTGGTGATGGTGGTGAAGCCCGGTGATAATTGCAGTGGTGGTGATGAGGCAGTGGCAATGCTGGAAAAACAGTCCTGGCAGGGTCGCTGTGAGCCTCACCTTCTTCCCCTATACTTCACGACACAGCTCTGCCTGCTGTTCCTGTTCCCCCGCATCCCTCCCTTTACCCCACTCAGCAGGCTTGCTGTGGGTCATCTCTGGAACAACCTCGCTCGGACTTCCCACTGGCCGTCTATGTTTGATTAAAATCCTCAAGTCGTAGTGTCCTGTGGAAGCAATGTCCCCAGTGGGATAGTGTCCCTTGCCCTACCTTGGTCTTCATGGGCTTCCACTGCTTACTGGGCTGGTTTCACTTCTCTCTGCCAGGTTGGTCTTGAGAGATCTATTCTGGGCATCACTGTATCCCAGTTTGTGGTGGGCAGACATGGAGCTGAGATAAGACATGAAGTTGTGGGGCAAAAGGGTTTGTTTGGCTTACACTTCCGCATCACTGTTCATCACTGAAGAAGTCAAGACAGGAACTCAAACAGAGCAGGAACCTGGAGGCAGGAGCAGGCAGATGCAGAGCCCATGGAGGGAGAGTGCTGCTTCCTGGCTTGCTTCTCACAGATGCCCAGTATGCTGTCCTATAAAACCCGGAACCACCAGCTCAGGGGCGGCACAATCGATAAGAAAATGCTGTACAGATTTGCGTACAGCCCAGTCCTATGGAGGGGTTTTCTCAATTGAGGTCCCAGCCCTAATGACTGTAGTCTATGTCAAATGTCATCAAACTAGCCAGCACACCAGGTCGAAACTGAGGTGCCCTTGGGTGGCCAGGGCATTGTGGGAAAGCAGTGAGAGACTGGCTGTTCTGCAATGAACCGGTGCTCTCCTGACTATTCTCCTGTGAGCTCAGGACTTCCTTCGGTTTCCCCAAGCCCCTGCAGTGCATCCCCACCCTCACCCCACACCCACTAGCTCCTAACATCCAGGAGGCCACATTCCCTTCAGAAGCTGCCCAGCTTCTCTTCTTAGGTGTCAGATGAGAAGCAACTGTGCACCAGGGTCCCAGTGAAGAATTTAGGGGTGGGCCCAAGAAGTGGGGATGGGGGCATGAGAGGCTTGCAGTCTGGTGAAAGAACTGGGATTTGAGGTGGTTCTAGGTCCTGGGACGAGGACCTGGGCTTGGAGAGGAGCCCTAAGAAGGGAGCTAGAGTCTAGGGAGAGGATGGAGGGACCCAGAACCATAGGAAGGGTGGACCCTAAGAAGGCAATGGGGTCCATGGGGTTACAAGGGAGGGACCATATCCTAGGGAGGAGCCCAGAGCCTTGGAGCAGGGCCGGTTCTGGAAAGGGGCATCTTTGCTCAAGCTCCTTGGAAGCCAGAAACCCTTGGCTAGCCAGAGGGCTGTGGCTCCTCCTTCCGGCCGGATGCTAGGTACAACTCTGTTCCTGTTCCCTTGGAAGCCCAGGGAGGGGGCTGGCATTGGGGAGGGGCTTGATTACTTCTTCCTAGGCTGCTATTCTCTGGAATTGGAGCCTTGTCCTCCTGTGTTATTTCTGCATTTGTGCAGTTGTTCACTTAACCTGCGCGCTGACCTGGAATGGTCCCTGCAGGAGGCACAGGATGTTTGCAGGGGGATCTTATTGGATGAGCGCCCAGCTCTTTCCACTTGGCTAGCGACGGATCAGGAAGATTACTCAGCACATTGCTGCCCAAAGCCCTGGAATACGTGGGAGTCACCGGGCCAAAAAGTCACTTTGAAACCCTATGACCAGGTCCATGAAAAATTAAAATGTCCATTAAAAATTGAGCTGACAAAAGAATTGTCACTTTAATTCTCCCTGTTCGGGCTCCAGATTGGAGCCTGTGTACTTAATCATGAAGCCGCCGTGAGGCTCTCTGACAGAGAAGTTGACTAGGAAGGGGTGTTAGCGGGATTAAGGGACAAATCCGAAATTAACCCCGGGCTGGAAGCTCCACTGGGTGGCAGATGAGGTGTGTGCATTGCAGAGGGTGTTGGCACCTCTCTCCAGCCAGGGTGAGCCTTGCCAAGGACCAGAGCCTCCTACCAGAGTCCTGCCCCCTACCCTTCATTTCACTCCCTTCCAATGGGCCTTTGCAACCGTTACCTTTGCTACCGGTAGGTCGTCATGGAGCAGCGTTACCTTTGCTACCGGTAGGTCATCATGGAGCAGCGTTACCTTTGCTACCGGTAGGTCCTCATGGGGCAGCGTCCATCAGCTCATTGGCTCTGAGGACAGTGGAGAGTCCGATAGGCACACAGCTGGGGATCCGACCGAAATCTACTCTTGTTACAGGCAAGGACTGGTCCAGGGGATACACCCTGAGATCTTCGTGTTCTTGGGTCCTGGAACAGAGACAAGGGCAAGGGACCCGTGGTTAGTGAGAGACATAGGGACAGTTTATGAAGAAAGAGGGACGCATTCCTGAAAATGAGAAGTGGGTTCAAGAGCTGGGCAAAGTCCCAGACTCAAAGCCAGGGCCTTCTGGGCTGTGACCTTTCATCATGGGTCGTAGATCTGGGTTTTCTCCCACCGCTCTGTTTGTCCCTTGCTGGTGTCTAATCCTCCTCTGCATCGTTTTGTGTGCAGGGGGTGTTGTTTCGTGTGATGACCTTGATGCCTCTCTCCCCGCTTCATACCCACATTCCCATTTGCCTGCTTAGCCAGTGGCCCATGATTCCTTCGCCTGTTTCTGCCTATATCTCCTGAAAATGACAAAAATCACTTGAATCAACTGTTACTCAGACTGCTATGTTAAGCTTGTGTCTCTTTCTAACAGACCTCAGTGTTGAGTGCCCCCCCCCCTGCTGCCTCTGCTAGGAGCCTGAGCTTCCACACCAGACACCTCCCTGGAGAAGGCTGGGGAGGGAGTGGGGGAGGACACATCAGAGTCCCTTCCCAGGCCTTTCTTTGGTTCCATTTTTCATTCATGACATTGACTGGCCCTTCCAGATGGTAACAAAGGTCTTCTTTGCTCTGTTGAGGTTCCAAGTCACTCTTAATGAAATGACACAGGTAAGGAGAATAGCCAGCACTGCAGAGTGGAGGGTGATGTTAGCAGGAGGCCGTGGAGGCTGTCGGCAAAGCCAGAGGGTTCTGGAGCAAGAATGCACCAAAGTGCAAGCCGCAGGACCTCTATAAGGGGGTGTCATGAGCCCGCTATGCCAAAAATATAGACAAACTCACCTGTGTCTTTCCACAGTGTTGGAAGTCACCTAGTAATAAATTCACAAGGAAGAGCTGTTTCAGCGGCAGTAACCTGTCTATAACCTACCTACCTCTGTAGCCCGGCCAAAGCAAATGCACGTTATTCTATTCCAATTAATTACTAATATTAACTCATAGCACACAGCCAGTCTGCTGGTATCTCGGGGTTGTCATAAGGCTGCAAGCTGAAGAAGTGGCAGCAGAGCGGGCACGGACTCAGGAGTGGGCTGGGAGAGTTGGTACTGATGAAGGGCAGAAGTGGCAGCAGAGCGGGCACGGACTCAGGAGTGGGCTGGGAGAGTTGGTACTGATGAAGAACCAGTTTGGAGAGGCGGCTGCTGCTGGAGCCCCTCAGTCAGATCTGAGCTGCCAGGTGAGGGGCAGAACTGGGTGACAAGGAAATGACAGATCGGTTTCAGAAGCACCAACAGCTGGACAGACAGACAGCCAAGGAGGCCAACTCTGTCATAGCAGGGAGTCGAGCCAGACTGACGTCCTGGAACAGCTGAGAAGTGCTCATCCCTTGACACGCACGCAGGGATCAGTGGAAGGTCGACGTGTGAGGTCGTCTCAGAGCTGGCATCTATCACTGTATGGACTCAGAAGAGCTGGTGGCCCCCTCTCCTCTATCTGGCATGTCCCGTAAGTTCTTGATCCCTAATACGATTTCAGTACACCCCCAAATCTCCATTCACCCCAATAAACGTGCATGGTAGCACTCTTTCTACTCACAGGATGAGTCAGTCACCATTCTGTGATGGGTGGGCAGTGCCTGGTGGGTGGTGTCGTTTCTGCATCCCCTAGAGTCGAGAGCTGCTTGCAGAATGGCGCCTCTCAAGGCAAGACACAGCCTGAAACCCCACTAGACAACATGGAGTAGTCAGAGTAGGGCAGGCCTGCTTTCATCAGGGAAGAAAACCTTCAAGGACCAAAGGGAAGAAAATGCCTTGGCTATACAGCATACCCACTCTGTGTCCTGAGGACCCCCCCCCCCACCTCCGTCAGTTGGTGGAATGGAGACAGAGTTCTGAAAGATGTACACACACTCAGGATCTCAAGTATGTTTTGCCTGCGTGAGTCTGTGGCTAGTTAGGCAGTCAGGAAAGTCTTTCCGTCACCATAGAGTTGACCACCTCAGAGAGACCAAGGCCCACCAAAAGCATTAAGAACCTGGAGGACCCCTTTCCCCGTGGGAGATATTCCAGGAAGGTTGGGAGTTCGGGGAGGTCAAAAGTCAAGAGCCCTGGTGAAACCTCCCTAAGGAAGTCATCCGAGAGGACATGAGCCCCTTAACAGGGAAATGATGATGCTGGGGTCTGAACTGGAATCTCTTGACCTTGCTAAAGGAGCTGTTTCCCGGAGGATGCTGCCCCCAGCATGAGTCCCTGGCCACGGTGAGAGAATTAATTCAAATAGGTGCTTTTCTTCTCCAAACTCCCTGGGTTGTTAATGCAGGACTTTCTAGGAGACCGAGTCCAACCATGCCTGGCTGTTGTTACCAGAAGGTTGGGCCAGTCCCCTGCAGCCAGAGGAGACCGGGATTGCCATTTTCACAGAAAGTCTTAGAGTGTCCATGTCCTATATAATCATAGTGACCCACACTGCAGTCCAAAAGGGACAGAATAAGAGAGTTTGCAATCTATTCTAGGCTGTCTTCCAGGGGTAGGAGGGAAGTTCCCAAGGCCCACGTAATTCCCGTTGCCCAGTGATGATCCAGTATCAGGTTCCTGACCCAAATATCCTTGTACAGGGCCACCTCCAAGAGTCCTGAAAATTGAGGGGCCAAGACATCTTTTTGCCTTTGCAGTGACATGTATCCCCAAGTAGGACCAAGGCTGCAGAAGGTTAATTGATAGAGGCTGATGCTGGATGCAGAGGTAGGCCTTGGGAGTCAAAGCTTAGAGCTGCCAACAGGACCACAGAGGCCCCAGGGTCCAGCTTTATTAACTTTCCAACCACTAACTTGGCTGTGCCCGCTGTCCTCACAGAGAAAAGCAATCCAGTCTTCAAAGGAGCCGAGTCCAAGTACTTCCCAAGCAAGCCGGACACTCGTGCCAGCGTCTCTGGGGTGGTGCAGGGACAGGCTCACCTTGCACTGTGGCCTTGGAGCTGTGACCAAATTAATTTTCCCTGAGAACAAAGAGGCCTGCCTGAGAACCGAGAGCCCACTGAGAACGGCTCTTTATCCAGAGCGAGCATTTTAATAGAAGAAGCTGAACATGTTGAATTTGGATTCTTTATTAAGCAAGCACAGAGGGTGTGAGAAGGGTCTGCAGATTGAGTGTGTGTGCGTGCACCTGTGTGTGTGTGTGTGTGTGCCCGTATGTGTTGTATGCATGCTCACATTTAAAACACATGATAACCGGTCCCAGGTACCTCTCGGGGGGATTCTGTCACCCCTTACAACTCTGGCGAGGGAAGTGAGACATGTCTCCCTCTGGAAATAGAAAGGCACCTGTAGGAGAACCGGGTGGGGATTCTGTACTCATTTATGTGAACCGTGAACCTGCCATCGACCATGCACAGCACAGCATCCAGGGCGAAGGCTGTCTCTGTTGGAATTGCGAGCTGAAGGCAGCTTTCCTGATACTGGGGAGGGGAAGTGTGTGTTGCAGCAGGAATGTGAAAGCCTCTTCTTTGTTCTCTTTTTCAAACGTGCCAGGTATTTCCACACAAAATGCAATGGCCCATGATAATGAAGATACCCTTTTTATTATCTTGAAAATTATCGGCCTCAGTGCAGTGAGGTCCTTGATTGACATGTGGTAGCCTCTAGAACCCCATGTCTCTTTCGAATTTATCTGGAGTAGATGATCATTTTGTCAACGAATCTTCCTCACTAAGGAAGGGTAATTACTGGCTTTTAATTCAGACTCTTCTTTTTTAAGATTTTTTTTAAATTGTTTGTATAGATGTGTGACTGTATGTGGAATGTGCCCAGAGTGCAGGCGTCTATGGAGACCAGCAGAGGGCATTGCCCTAGAGTTATAGGCAAAGTAGCTCGTGGACTTAACCCCTGAACCACCCTCCAGCTGTAAATTCTGAGTCTGTATCCCAGAGGTTTTTGCCCTATTACACATTTGGAGTTTGACTTCTACTCTTGGGTGAGTTTCCTGCTTGCAAAGGTTACTTTGAGTTTTGACCTTAGTGAACTGTTCAAAGGCAGAAGCTAAAACAACAGATCCAGCGTGGCGCATCTTCTCGTCAGGTATGAAGCGCAACCCGCTGATATGCTGGCGTTTCTCTGGACAGATTTAGACTTCGGGCCAGTTTCCAGGGGACGGCATCGCAGTAAGGACACAAAGAAAGCCTCTTGTTTGGGGTGGGAGGCCCAGGGTCAGATCTTTCCTTTGGAGAGTTCCATCCTGAGGATGCATCAAAGTTCAGCTGCCGTGCGGGCTGGATGGAGTGTGCGTCTCTCCACAGGTGAATCTGTGTTTATCTCTTCCCACGGCTGCCCTCCTGCCCCTGCCGCCGCTGAACTGCAATGTGGAATAGGTATTTACAAAGAGCCGGCCGCGTCCTGATCTGTAACCCCAGCCTCAGACCCATACGTGCAAGTGTTTTTCTAAGCTTCTCCCCAGATGTTTGACAATTGCCGACACAGCTGGATTAGTGCTAGGAAAACAGGTGATTTTTTTTTTTTTTTTTTTTTTTGCCGTCTTGCGAGATAGCACCTCCTCCTAAATGACCGAGGATGGACAAGAGCTGGGCACTATCACAAGGCAACAAGCAGCAAAGACCTCCCTAGAAGAAAAGAAGAAACAGTCAGTTTGGATAGGAAGGGGGTACTGATTGCTAGGATGGGGAGCAGAGTACCCCTCTTGGGATGGGGAGGGGAGTCCTGATTGCTGGCATTTGGCAGTTAGTGTAATACAGTTTTGCGTTGGGATTGAGTCCCCCAACATGACATCGTTGTATGTGGACTTGGGTAGAGGCAAAAACAGCCCACGTTGGTGTCTCTTTATGTAGACATAATTGACTTGAATAACTCCTGTGAGCATGGGACAGTCATCTGGAAGTCACGAGGAGTGAGAGGCTGGGGCACCTGCTGCCTTTGTGTGTAGTGTCCTTTAATTCGTGAGAGATGGGCAGAGTGGACGCTTAGTGACAGGCTTCCGCAGGGTCCCAGGAGAGCTCTGCTATTCAGCCCCTGCTGGCTGTGTTCTGGGGTTGAGGGGCCCCTCAGCACCCTCTTGTCAGCCAACGTGGTTTTCACTTCCAGAAACGCCTGTTTGCAGTGAGGAGGCGGGGTGGGGGGCTCACAGTTTAACAGGAGACACCATTACTTCACGTTACTTAAGTCCAAGTTGACGTTTGGACTTCTGGTTCATTTAGCAGATTGCTTATAGTTCTCGGGTCTGCAATCTAGCAGTAATCCACGCGGGGAAGTGTTCTCTGCACCTGTATGATTTTGCTGAGGGAGGAATGACTGTGTGTGGCTCTGTATGCAGCAGGATTGAGACAATCACGTTTGGAAGTGTTCCCACGCCACACACTAGAACCTCTGAGTCTCTCTGTTTTTTTTTTTTATTTTTTTATTTTT
>NC_022033.1:2260559-2261885 GCF_000317375.1 Microtus ochrogaster | reverse complement strand
CCATCTGTTGTAGGGTACTTCCCACTTTCTCTTCTATCAGGTTCAGTGTGTTCGGACTGATATTGAGGTCCTTAATCCATTTGGACTTGATTTTTGTGCATGGTGATAGATATGGGTCTATTTTCATTCTTCTGCAGATTGACATCCATTTTTCCTTACAACGTATCACTCCAGGGGGTTTGTTGTGAGAGTGGCATGTGGTTAGGGCCTCCTGGGTTTGCATAGAGGACCCAGGCTGCCTTGGTGAGGGCCACAGGGGCTGAGCTGCACCCTGCTGGGACATCTGGATTGGGAGGAGCAAGTGCCCGCATGCTCTTCTTTCTTGGTGGTGTAGGGAGTTTTCATGCTTTTCTTTCACACAAAAACTAGGTGCCTCCAGGAGCAAATGCCCTTGATTCATGAGGCTCTGGAGATACGAGATGGGTTTCAGATCATCAGGGAGGCTCATCTTACCTGGGAGGAAGGGGCTTGTAATTGCTGTGGTCTGGGCTAAGACCCCTTTAAAACACACGACTGCTGCTTCCAGTTCTCTGTGTCTGAAAAGCTCTCTCTTTTATCCCGTTTCCCTTTTTGATACCGCCCAGGGCATCTTCCTGTGCCAGAGGCAAACCCCCTGGAGCCGTCTGTTGTTTCTGCCTTGGTTGGGATTTTACAGCGTCGTGGACTGTTCTGGAACATGATATCAAAGTGGGTGCTGCAGAGCTCGGCAGTGACTTCAGGCTCTCTGCGGTGCAGAAGCCTGCTCCAGGAAGGAACTTGATTGCAGAGTTTTGGAAGTATTCAATAGATCTTAGCTTTGTTCAGCTCCGAGGTTTCGTGGTAGCACTCAGTGATGGGTGGTGTGCTGCAGGCAAGGATACTGTCTGCACTGTCAGCTGTGAGAACCCCGACAAAGGTGGGTGTGCACCTTAAACCTTTCCACAGCTGCTGTGAGCATAGGATCAACCAAAGCATGCTCCAAACAATCAATAGCTGTGCCTGTTGACTTTGGAGAGAAACACTCCAAACACAGGCCATGTTTAGAAGCAGCTTCTGCTACTCGGGCCTCCTTCAAGAGCCGAGGCCAAAAAAAATATGTTTTAAAAAGTCATATGGGAAGCAGAGGCAGTAAGATCTCTGTGAGTTCAAAGCCAGCCTAGTCTATACAGTGAGTTCCAGGCCTGCCAGAGCTATATAATTAGACCCTGTCCCAAAAATAAACACAAACCAAAAAAGTCAATGTCCAGGAAGGGAGAGGTTCTGAAAGGAGCTGTCTGTCCATCTGTCCATCCATCCTTGGCTTAGACATCAGCCTCCCCTTCTACATCCTTCCTAAGGAATTTGCAT
>NC_022033.1:2259193-2260371 GCF_000317375.1 Microtus ochrogaster | reverse complement strand
CTCTCCCTCTCCCTCTCCCTCTCCTGTCTGTCTCTATACACACCCTGCTGGCTCCAGGGCAGCCAAACTGGGCCTCACACAACTTGACAACTTTGCCCGACTTTCCCGTCCTCTGTGGTGTCTCTGAATTCTCTTTCATTATAGATTGATGCTTTATGAGACTATAATTTGAAGCGTGTCCTCCCATTGATTTCTCAGGAAATCTCTGCTGTGTGGCTCCCTGTCTGCCTGTGAGGACCACGGCCAAAGGTGAAGTGCCAAGGAGTGCCAGAGCAAACCAGTAAAAGGCTTCTAGGCCATAGTTGTCCTTCTTCCCAGCAGAGACCACTCTGCTGTGCCACCATGCCACCACACTGTGATACCATCACCACGGCCACGTGGTCATTCCACATGCCACCACACTGTGATACCATCATCACAGCCACGTGGTCATTCCACATGGCACCACACAACCATGCCACGAGCATGCAACCACACAGCCACATAGTTACATTGCATGCTACCATACAACCATGCCACTAGCATGTAACCACACAGCCACATAGTTACATCGCATGCCACCACACAGTCACATAGCCACAACATGTGCCACCACACAGACACAGAACCCCACCACATGCCACCACATGCCATGCCACTTTGTCCCCCACAGACCCACACATAGATCAGGTTACTTGATGGGTAATAAGAACAGTAAAATGTCAGAGCATTTGTGTGTGTGTACTTAATTCATTTTCCAAAAACATTTTTAAATTTTATGCATATGAGCATTGCTGGCAGGCATATCTGTGCACCATGTGCATGCAGTGCCTGTGGACAGCAGAGGAGGGCATCAGATCTCCTGGGACTGTCTTCTAGATGGTCATGAACTACCATTAGGGTGCAAGGAACAGAACCCAGGTTCCCTGTCTGAAACTGCAGCCAGTGCTCTTAACCACTAACCCTCTGCACTTACGCTTTAATTCTTTATTTTCATCTCTGTGATGATGATGTATGTGTATGTTCATATGGATGAGCACAGGGGTGCATGCCACAATTCACATATGGGGTCAGAAGATAACTTCAGGTATGGTCCTCACCACACAACCTGCTTGAAACACAGCCTCTTCCTTATTGTTTGCCACAGTGTTCACAAGGCGAGCTGTCTTGGGAGTCCAGTATCGTGCTGTGTCCACTCC
>NC_022033.1:2235367-2258520 GCF_000317375.1 Microtus ochrogaster | reverse complement strand
TTGTGTAGGAGTGTCTGGTGTCCTCCTGTGTCCACTCCCATTGTGTAGGAGTGTCTGGTGTCCTCCTGTGTCCTCTCCTGTTGTGTAGGAGGCTCTGGTGTTCTCCTGTGTCCATTCCCATGTGTAAGAGTTTCTGGTGTCCTCCTGTATCTTGTCCATCCCCGCTGTGTAGAAACCTGGGGATATAGGCATGAGCACTGCTGTGCGTGACTTGACTTAGGCACTGTTACCTGAGCTCAGGACATTGTAGCAAAAGCTTTATCCCCTGTGCCATTGCTGTACCCCATGTGGTTAATGCTGGTGAGTTATGGCGTGCCTGGTCCTTCTTCGTTAAACTGCTTCAGAGTTCAAAATCATCCTCACAGTTGCTTCTTTGTTTCTCACCAGCTTTGGTCTTCACTCTGCACCTTAGTTCCCCTGAATTCTGATTCTGCAATTATTCTTTCAGTTTTAATCCTATGAGTGCCAAGGCCATGGCAAGATGGTGCCAAAAGGAGCTACAAGAAATGCTTCATGCTCTGAAATGAGCGGTATTTGAGCAGGTCTGAGTGCGGTCCCTGTTCTGGGGAAGGCAGAAGTCCAGGTTCATTCTCAGCATCCTTGCCAGCCACGCTGAGCTAGAAGTGTGTGTGCTCTGAACCTAGCAGTGGTGTACGATCTAAGCTCAGACAGACATGTAATCAGTGTGCATTTATTAACATCCTAATGCAAAATTCGATCTTGAGAGTATTTCTGTGAGGAGTCCTATGGTTTCCCCATTTGATCGCTTAGGAGACAGACATGGGTAACTGAAGTAATGGAGCCACAGAGCATACTTGTAGGTGGAAAAGGCCCCGTCCTGGGATGAGGGGGCGTTCAGGGCGCAATTGTGCTGCAATACCTTCATGAGTCCACACAGCTGCACAGGGAGCATCTGGAGCCTGGTCCAGGAAGTCTGGCTGTTGTGCTGTTTGACAGAGCCTTCCCCAAAACAAATAAAAACCAACACAGTCTAAATGCAGCTGAAGATAGGATCCTCTTCACCCCCAGGCAGGAAGACAGAGCTATGGTAAAGTCAGTCCAGCCAGGACAAAGGGATCCACCAGCTGCAGGAGGAAATAAATGCAGGAGCCTGGACTCAGGTGGTAGTTAGCTCCAGAAGCCCAGAGAGAAGGGAAGTCTAGATCTGGCAAGCAGATTGATGCCTCTCAGTTAAAGGGGCAGAGCCAGGGATGGGGTTGCCTGGAGACAAGAGAGGACATGCTGACTCTACAGGACAGAAAAAGAAATATGTGCCTTCTCCTGTGTCCCCGCCCACCAGCCATCCTGTGTCCCCGCCCACCAGCCATCCGCTGTCCCCACCCCCAGCTATCCTGTGTCCCCGCCCACCAGCCATCCCGTGTCCCCGCCCACCAGCCATCCTGTGTCCCCGCCCCCAAGCCCTCCTGTGCCGTCGTGTAGTGTCCCCCCCACCCCCACCCACTGACCAGTCTGCAGAGTGTGCATGGAAGAGCCAGTTCCTAGTTCCAGGTAGGGGAAGGCCAGCTCTAAGGGCAGACCAACAAAGGCAGCACAGGTAGGTAGTGAGAATTTACAGTGGGTCACACCAAGCGTACTCCTGGTGAGTCCTAATCAGAGCTCCCTGCAGAGTGAGATGGTGGGTAGGGAAAGTATCCCCAAGCTGGATAGTTAGGGGGAATATGGTGCTGGTAGGGGACGGCTAAGAACAGGTGTCCAAGGGCCTGGGTGGGCAGGGAGGGTCCTGGGCAAACAAGCATGTGACACAGAACTGGAGGGACGCACATGGATCAGACCAGGGACACCAAGGACTCACGAGATAAGGAAATGTGTTTCTGAAGGTCCTGGCTCTGGGGACAGAGAGGAAAGTCCACCTGGGCCTATAATGAGCTCATAGGTCCACTAGGTCCAGAGCACAAATCCACACCGCCCACCTCAACCCCTCAGACTCCCAGGCTGTACCTCCCGATGGGGTGGACCAGCTACACCCTGAGCTAAAGGCTGAGACAGCCCATCTCCCCTCCTTCCGTCACCTCCCTTTCTCCATCTCCTCTCTCTCCACCAAGCTATCTCTTGTTTCTGGTCTCTGTCCTAGCACACGTGACAGCAGGCTGTGCCTCCTCTTCCTCTAGCTGACCTCCCGTGCAGGGTGTCCCCACCATTCCTCAGTGTGGCTAGTGACTGGAACAGGAGTCCCACCTCTATGGACTGGGGTGCCTGCAAACAGTTCCCAATTTTGAGGAGTATTTTTGCTGTCTGAGGGATTGGATCCCTGCCAGTTGTGGAGGAAAGCTGTTCCTCGCTGTCATGTAAATTACCTGAAAGACTTCAATGTAAGGGTGAGTTCCACCCAGAGCCAGTGCTGGGCACTAGACACTGCAGCTGCAAGCTCCTTGCTATGTAAATAACCCAGGATTGCATCAGCCCTTCAGGAGGCATGCTCCTGGGTTGCTCTGTGGAATCCTCAACTGTGTGGTATAGTCTTGGCTGCCCTACTCTGTGGTACCCTTTCCTTCAGCAGAAGGAATAAGGCCAGGAGAGGCACTTGAACCACACGCTGGAAGAGGTTTCTTGCCAGGGATGTTGTCCGACATCCATACCCCAGCACTTGGTATACTAAGGCAGGAGGATTACTGCAGGTTGGAGGCCAACCTGGGCTCCATAGTGAGTTCCAGGTCAACCTGTTCTGCAGTGATAATGTTCTGTCTCAAAATGAGGAGGCATGTAGAAAAATAAGAGGGGGGAGGGGTAAAGGTAGAGAGGAGGAGAAAGGGAAGGAAGGAAGGAAGAAAAGGAGAAGGGGAAATAGAGTTGACTCAGGACACAATATGATTTCATGCTGGAAATGTTAGAAAACCTTGCCCCATGTGCATTCCTAAGACCCAAGGTGTTTGAGATAAGGCTAGGGGCATGGTTCACTGCAGGGCTCAGGTCCATTTCCTCTTCTGTGTCCCATCCTGTAGCTGTGTGGTCCTGCAGTTAACATGCCTGTCTGTGCTTGAGGTGTTCAGAGGAACTCTGGCTTATATAGTAGCAGCACCCAGGTGGTTTCCCGCCCTCCCACTCACTGCTTGTGAAGAGGGATGCTTGTCTTTCTTCCCGAGACAGCCGTGACCCTGTTGCTGGTGATGCTTTCTCAGGCAGGGCATCCCAGCCTCGCAGAAGGTCCATGACTGAGACTCAGCCATATACAGACGTAGAGTACCATTGTCTAAAATGAAACCCCAGCAGTGTCTGTAAGGTGAGCTCAAAGCTGTGTGACAGCCAGGAACAGCTTTCCTCCCATGACTGGCAGGGAGCAGAAATGCTCAGAGAACAAAAATACTCCTCTAAATTGGGAACTGCAAGCAGTCACCCCAAACCACAGAGGTGGGACTCCTGTTCCAGCCACCACGCACACTGCAGAATGGTGGGGACAGCCTGCACGGGAGGTCAGCTAGAGGAAGAGGAGGCACAGCCCGCTGTCCCGTGTGCTAGGACAGAAACAATAGATGGCTGGAGAAGCAACAACAAGGATCAACCTCACAGTGGCTGCCAGCTGCCAGCTGTCACCATAGATTCTTTTGCCGTTGCTTCTGTAAAATGCCCTGACCAAAGCAACCTCAGGAAGAAAGGGTTTGTGCTGGCTCGCAGTTTAATGCTACAGTCCACCATGGCTGGGACATCAAGGCAATAGGAGTTCGAATAGCTGGTCACATCTCAAGCTTAGCCAGGAATAGAAATCAGGGAATATTCTTGATCAGCTTCCTTTCTTGATTTTATATAGTTCATGATCCCAGTCTAGGGAATAGTTCTGCTCACAGTGAAGATGGATCTTCCCACAGCAAAGAGCACAATCAGTAACCCCCATCCCGTCCTGTCCCTCTGGACATACCCAAAGACTCAGCTCCCTGGCAATCCTAGATCCTGTCAAGTTATCTTGTGTCAACCATCCCACTGACTTGGGGACGGCAGTGACCGTGTATAGCTGTAGCGCTGCTGATGGCCTTTCGCTGATGTCCACACTGGTATGGACAACAGGTCTCATCACAGAAGGCCAGATCTATATGTCACCCAGCACATGACTGCATACCCACCTATTTAGGAATGTGTCCGGGTGACATACTCTCTAGTCACCTGATCGCAACATATCTGAGAAAAGCAGCTCAAAGGGGAAAGGATACATTGTGGCTAACAGTTTCAGAAAGGATACATTTTTACTAAGTTTCAGAAAGGGTACATTTTGATTAACAGTTTCAGAAAGGATACATTTTTACTAAGTTTTAGAAAGGATACTTTTTTTTTTTTTTTGGTTTTTCGAGACAGGGTTTCTCTCTGGTTTTGGAGCCTGTCCTGGAACTAGCTCTTGTAGACCAGTTTTAGAAAGGATACATTTTGACTAACAGTTTTAGAAAGGATACATTTTGACTAACAGTTTTAGAAAGGATACATTTTGACTTACGGTTTCAGAAATTTCTGTCCATGGTCACTTGGCTCTGCTGCTCCGTTGCCTGTGTGTGGTGAGGGAGAACATCCTGGTGCTGGGGGGTGGGCAAGGAGCACATAGTTGGGCAGGAATACCTACCTCATACCGGACTGGGGCAGAGTCAGACAGAGAGGGACCCAAGACAACATGGAGGCCCTGAGGACACACCTCCAGTGACCTACTTGAAGCACAGGCTGCACACCCAAAAGTTCCATATGCTTCCAATAATGCCATTGAGTTATGAATCTTGGTGAATGGGTCCACTGGTCAAGTCAGAGCCCTCATGATCCAGTCTCCTCTCGATGATGTATCTAGCAGCTGCCAGCCAAGCTTTCCACATATGGGCCTTTGCATGGTGCCCAGGTAAACATAAAACATATCCATGCCCTCCTCTTTAGATCCAGGAACAATCCAAGATATATTTCCCTTGGAATTCAGCCCTGGAATCACAAGTGTATCTAACTTAGTTACAGAAGATGGATGTGGAGATACTGGCAGGAGTGAGCATGACCCCAAAGCAGCCACACTAGAAAGTCTCCAACCAGCATGAAGGATGGCTTCCATACCCGTTATGCCCAAATTACAGGGACCCCCAAAAGACCCCCACAGAGACTGAATCCCATATGTAAAAGTAAAGAGCCTTTATTCAAGTTCGAACCTGGATTCTCCCTGTTTCTAAGGCCTTGGCACACTCAGAGAGCCTCGAGCTCAGTTGGGGTGGATTTTTTATCATAGCAGAGGTTGGGGTGAGATATTTCTAAGGCTCAGGACTCATGACTGACTAGCATTTGTCCAGGGGTGTCTTGGTGAGAGGGGGACGGCTGGGCTAAGGGACATCAGGTGATCCTATCTACAATGGCTGGAACCTTAGGAATTTTTCTTTTAGAACGTTAGGTACTTTCCCTTTGTGTGGTTCAATCCTGGGTGGTGCCTGGGTCTCATTTGTGGAACCAGGCAATCTGAAACTCAGGCCTCTGTGGAGCCTGTCATGGTTGGGTCCTACACATGGAGCCCCCCCCCTTTTTTTATTAACTTCTCCCAGCTATCTCCTCTAGCATTTCCTGAGACCCTGAGGCCACAATTATGTCAGAAATGCATCAGATTGCCAGAAGGAGCAGCAGGAATCCTAACTGAGGGTCTAATGACCCTCCTACCAGATCCTTCCACTAGGGAATGGGCAGAGATCAACAGAGCTGATGGTTTGCAGCAGTCAATACACCTAATCAATCATGATGAACTCTTACAAACAGGGACAGCTGGTGGAATGAAGACAGCAGCTATTTTGCTTAGAGGACCAGTCTCTAACGGTGACTCTTAATATCCAAATTCCACACATCCACATGTGGTACTCCAGCCTAATACAACAGGGCCCATCATGGTGTGGGTGATTTGTTGGGCATTTCCCACAGACTGCTGTCTGCTTCCGAGTTACCATTCCACATGCTGGTGAGCCATAGGTGCTATTCCTTCTAATTCTTTCTGGGGGATATTCTCAGTCAGGGTTCCCCCAAAGTTTGCCCATATGATCAGAATTCAGCCTAAGACTGAAAAGAGAAGACCCTCACGCAGCCTGAATCTCTCTGCCTCTCTCCATCTCTCTTTTCATCCCTCCCTCCACTCCCCCGCTCTTCCCTTTCTCTTCCTCTCTCTGCCTTTTTATCTCTAAGAGTTTACCCCTTTTCTTATTCCAGATTGCCCACTCCGTCTCCTCCTCTGAGGGAGGCCTAGAGTTCTCGTTCCTAAATTCCAGTATAGAGACTCCCCTCAAAGCAAGTGTGACAAGCTTAGGCTCCGTTCCCTTCTTTTCGGCCACTTCTCCCACATACAGGAAAGCCCTCCGTGGATATGTGGGGTCGGGCACAAGAAGGTCCAGCCATCTCTCAGACTGGCTGCTCCTTGCCAAAGAGGCACACGCCCATGGCATTGCATGCCAGGGAGGGTGAGACGCAGTCATGGTGTGCCAAACTCATCCCTTGCCTCCTGCCCAGGATGTTTGTACATCTCAGTGTATATGTAAGAGGACATCAAAATACATGATGGAGATTTCAGTGTGTGTGTAAGAGGACATCAAAATACATGATGGAGATTTCAGTGTGTGTGTAAGATTTTTTTTTTCTTTCCAGGGGCCAAATTGCTTCAGCAAATGGTTTTCAAATACAGTAAAATGATCATAAATTTTTACTTATAAAATGTTCCCTTATGAGATATTTTTTCTGTTTTATGCCTCTCTGCTTTTTGCAGAGATGACTCTGTTTTCTGCACCCTTTCTCCTCATGTGATTTTGCCAGCTGACCCTGAGAGAAGGTCGCAGTTTCATTTATCAGGGAATGTGGCCCGTTTCAGTTGACAGACAAGACCTTGGAAACTCCTCTTCTCTGGTCCCATTTATTAAAAGTTGCCAGGGTTCTCTGTGCCTACCACAGTATCCAGAAAGTGCAGATGAACAGGGGTGATGGTCAGTAGGGTTCCCCAAATACCCACCTTATGGTAACAAGGGGAATGAGGCTGGAGGTACACCCACACAAATGTTTCAAAGTGGTCATTTATGTTTGTCACCAGCTGACACCCCCTTTGTATTCATAAGGAAATTTTTAACACAGTCAGTCCATTTTAACTATGCATTTTGATCCTTCTGAAAAAATCTCCAGCCTCAGAGTGGTTCATTCCTGCATTCTAGGGGCAGCTAGATGTCTCCACAGCTGGGCCAATGGTCTGCCCCTCACCACCACACCCCTGTCACTGACAAGGCCTAGGATTGCTGAGCTGACCCCATCATCCCCAAGGGTAGATTTCCTCTGAGCAGTCCTGTGATACAAATAATCAATCGGTGTGCTTCTCCCGCCCGTGTCTGGAGATGGGCACTGACCTCTGCTGGGAACACAATGCCACCAGTAGCAACAGCACTGCCCTGTACTCTCTTGTCATTCCCTGACTGTCTGTGAGGGGTCTCTGCATTCCTCATGTCCAGTTACAGAAGAATAAACCAGGTTCAGGGTCAGTTTCTGCCTTTTCTGGGTAGCTTGGAAGTGAGGTGTGTGTGGCACACTGCCCACTCCGGCCTTCCCACTCAAGACTCATGCTGGGCAGTTCTGCATCTGCTCACCTGACCTTCCCTCACCGTGCTCCATCAGCACCATCAGTCTACATCCTGGATGCCCATGTCGGAGTCTGGGCTCCTGTCCCCCTTGTTATCCCAGCCAGGTGTGCTCTATGCCCGCACCTTCCCTAGATGGCTTGTTGTGGGTGGTTGGCGCTAAGCATCCCGGGGAGACAGTCTCAGCTTGCCCTGAGCAAGCTATACTCATCCATTTCTCCAGAACAGAGAGGTACGCTACCCATGCTGCACAGCCTGGATTCGAATTCACAGATCATCTGGAGCCAGCTACCCACCAGTCCCCACACCCTCACCTCATACATGGCTGAGGTGCCCCATGTCATCTGTCTTCCATGTAGATTCCATGAGGTCTGAGCATCATGATATTGATCTGTCTTATAGGCATACACCTATGCTTTGGTATGAAAAAATTAACATGGTAGAGCCATTCCCTGCAAAGAAGTAAGAATTCTAGCTAGTCCAATGGGGAGCTTTGCTATGTAAAATGAACTGGTACTCTGACTTCATCCTCAGGCTCTAGGTCAAGGAATTGGTGTTTCAGGACAGAGATGGGCACCCTGTCTCTTCACACTAGTGCTAGAGGCAAGTGCTTCTAGAAACCTCTGTGGAGAACTGTCCTCATATCCCTTTTCAGTATGACCGGGTGACAGGAAAGCCCACCCAGCCATACATCTCCTCATTTTCCAGCGTCCCCCTCTGGCTGTTCTGAATGTCTTCTGTATACTATTGTAGCATCTTTCCTCATCCTGTTCACTAGGCCCAATGAGAGGGGCGTGCAGAGTGCAGGATGGGGCCCATAGAGCTCTGTGAAGTCACAGGAGACTGGTCCCAGAGGTGATGGTAAAGGGTGTTCCCAGTGTACCAGTGCAGGGTGACTGCAGAGGGAAGTGGCTCTGCTGCCAAGCTGGTAGGTGGACAGTGGCCTGCACCATGGAGCCAGGCTTGGGTCAGCTCCTCTCCGAGTGCAACTTTGGAGGATGTCAACTTCCCCCGCAAGTATAGCTGTGTCCACTCCTCAGTCCCTGGTTCCTTGGCTCTCCCTCAGCTTAGCAAATCGCAATACACATTTCCTTTGATGGTGCAACTCTCCATCAGTCAGTATTGAAAGTCCCGGGAGAGAGTTTTCTGATCTTGAGAGCCCTACAGGGCGGCTCAGAGGTGAGAAGTGGGTGTTAACCCACAGAGGCCTGCAGTGCTTTGTCTCCTGTCTGTAATGTTGTGAACAGGGTGGAGAAAGGCGAGTTTCTGATCCACCCTCATTTTCTCTCTCCTCCACCCCAGCATGCTATCGCTGTCCCCTCTGTACCCCTCAGTCAGCGCACTTAGTTTTGCGATGGTCCCCTACAGCTTTCGCAGCACTGACCACTGGAGGCACAGTGAGTGACAGCTCCCATTGGTCCATATCTACCAAGTGCTCAGTGACTCTGCTCTTAGCTTGCAGTACTCGATGGCCGGTGCTTCCTTGCCTCTTGTGTGTCTTCCTCAGTGACATACGTGTCCATTAAGGCCAATGTCGTGTCTGAATCATTTGCTTTCTGACTGCTGAAGTACGGGGGACTGAGTATATCAGGGGTATGCTTATTTTTAAGACAGGGTCTTGTGCAGCCCAGGCTGGTCTACAACTTGCCTTGCAGACAAGGATGCCCTTGACTCGAGATCCTTCCGCTTCCCTTTCCCAGGTACTAGGATTATGGATGTGCGCTGCCATGCCTCTTGATGAAGTTGTAGGAGTGGAATGGGGCTTTCTGCATACTGGGGATGCACTCTATCTGCGCACATTCCTAGCCCCTGAGGTGTGGCTTTCCCAAACATTTTCATCTGGTCTGGGGCCTGTTTCCTCATCCTCCCAACGATGCCTTCACAAAGCAGCCATTTCTAATTTTAATGAAATTCAGTTTCTTAATTTCTTCTCTCGCAGTTCACACCTTGGTGCTTTACGTGAGAAGGTATGGCCAGCTCCAAGGTCATCTCGGATCTCTGCTGTGCTGTGAGGCATTTCATGAGAGTGGACAGGCCGGATCTCGATTTATCTTTCCGTTTGTCCAGTTGTTCCATCGCCACTGGTTGGGAAGACAGCCCTTTCCTCTCTGCGGCGCCTTGCTCCTTAAATACGCACTGAACTGTGGTGCAGTTCCCTCCAGAAGGGTGAGCGTCTCGTCAGCTCATGGACGGAGGAAGTGTCCTGGGGAGACGAGACCGGAAGAACAAAGTTCAGGATAGAGTCATTGGCAGTCCACATGTCTTCCAGTGAGCTCTGTGGGCATAACTTAAATTTAAGCATTGATTTATTTGGTCTTAAACCTGGAGCCATCCGTCCCCCTAAGTGAATTCCTAGGCTGCAGCTGAGGAAGTGGCCTGGGAATGGGACATGGAGATTAGCATTTCTGCTTCACATTTCAGCAGCCTGCTGTTCCTCCATACCGCACAAGCAAGCAAGGGAAGGGATGTAGGGCAAGTTGAGCAGGAGCCTTCGAGAGATTAACTCCTCCAATCCACACAATCTTCCAGCCAGACCTCGCTGAACACTACTCCAGAGTTTACAGAGCCCAGCATCTGGTCCCCAGCTGCCACACTCACCCCAGAGGATGGGTCTAAATGTCAATCTTCTGTCACTGGGATATGTCCAGAGTAAGAAACTGCAGCCCAGTCTGGAGTGGTAACTGTGTACGGTCTTGAAGGCCACAGCTGGCGTTGACAGTCCCCAGAGCAGGATCCGGCAACACCTGGGTCTGCTAGAACCATAGTCAAGGTGCTAGCTCTGTCCAGTCAAAGTCCAAAGAAAACAGTACATTAGTTGGCTCCGTGGGTGAGCAGGTAACAGCCTGAGTGGTGGCAAGCACTCATTATGCAGGTGGCCATGCCGGTCCATAAAGCTCTAGGTACGGCCAAGCAGCAGATCCGTGATTATGCCTTCCCACAGCCTGTCACTCAAAAAGCACAGACTAGTGTGAAGTCCAGGCAGCTAGCAGCGGTAGCCAGGGTCTACCTTTCTAATGACCAGAGAGGTTTTTAATTTTTTAAAAGGGCATTCCAGAGTAACCTATTTTTCCCCATATCTCCGTAAACAACTGCTGGGAGCCCACACGGGGCCCCTGCAGAATGATCTTTCTAAGTGGCTTTGCCCGAAAGACTTCCTGCCGTGGTGATTGCTTTAGGATCGGTTCCCTCCGTGTGAATTATGCGTATGGTGCAACCTACACTGTGCTGATTTATTTTAAATTGTAGGATAAGTTCCAAAGTATAAGAGGTGTGAGCCTATAAAAAATGTCATGGGGCCTGACTATAGTAACAGCTCGGAGGCTGGTTAGGGTCTCGGGGTAAAGAGACCCACATCTTAGAATGTCTCTTCTGACTTTGACAATAGGCTGAGCTTGGGGAACTGCATGCTAAATAAAATTTTGGTTAGTGACGAGAAAGAGATAGAGAGAGATCAAAATCAAACCCACCCTCAACCAGTGGCTCAGGAATTCCTTTTCTGGGTTTTACACAGAGGAATGAAGAATGGACAAGAGATTGCTCAAGCAGCACTATTCACAGTGGAGCAAAATCTGAGTGAGCCATGCACTGGGTGAGCCATTCACTGGGTGAGCCATTTACTGGGTGAGCCATCCACTGGGTGGGCCACGTACTGGTTGAGCCATCCACTGGGTGGGCCACGTACTGGTTGAGCCACCCACTGGGTGGGCCACGTGCTGGGTGGGTCACACACTGGGTTCCTCCAACCCTTCATATATGAAGTAGCAAGCTGAAGCAGAGGTGGCAGAGCACAGCACGGGAAGGGACCTTGAAATGCAAGGAAGGAAGTTGGTGCTGGAAATGCTCATTGTAGAGGACCATTCAAGAGCATTCAGGGAGGAGCAAAGCTGACTGGTAACTTTAAAGACATCAGATGGACTGGAGAGACAACCTAGCGGTTAACAGCACTCATTGCTCTTAAAGATTCAGGTCCTGGCCCCCACATGGCAAACTCTCAATTGTGCCCTCTTCAGGCACATGCATAGACACTGCACACATGTGGCATACATACATACATACATACATACATACATACATACATACATACATACAGCAAAACACTCATAGACATAAAATTGTTTTAAGTTGTCCGAGGGCTGGGGATGGAGCTCAGTACAGAGCACTCGCCTGGCATGGACGAAGTTCTAGGTTCAGTACAAGATGACAGGGAGGGGAGAGAATCCTCAGATGATCCAGGATAAACTCCAGACTACAGCAGGGAGCCTTTGTCATAGCCCTTCAGCCGACACACAGAAGACATATGCAGCCATGTACTCTCAGACAAAACATTCAGTCCATGGGCATTTGGCATTAGGAACCAGCCTCAACATTGAACCTTGCTCTTGGAAGCAAGTCACTAGGAGTAGACTTAGAAGCTTCTAGCCCAGCCTTGTTCTTGTCTCACTTTCCACTTCCTGGTCCTCCAAAGTGTGAAAAGCTGTCTTTGCCAGCCCACGCACACTGCCTGCTTACCTGCTTCCCCATGCCTCCTTGCCATGATGGACTGAAGCCCCCGAGACGGTGAGACAAAATACCCCTCCCCCACCCCGTGTTCTTTGTCATACATTCCATCATAGCAACATAAAAACACAGATAGCTTGCGACTCAGGTGGGAAATCAGTACCCAGAAGCCTCCAAAAACAGGTGTGAGGTATCCTGCCGAGTCTCAGTGATGACAATGGAAGCGTCCCAGAGCAAGACATGCAATGCATTAGCTTTCCAAATGAATTTGGGTGCATTAGAGATAAAAAGTGACCATCCTAAAACACCCAGGGTCTCAGACGTGTCCATTATTGACAGAGAGGGCTGAAATGGTCCTTCCTTACGTGGTGCTGCCCTGAGACTCAGGATAGTTACTTAGACTTAGCAGAGCATTGGAAAATGAGGACATGCTCACCAAAGACTTGTCCTGAATCATCACCAGCCAGCATTAAGGTACAAGGAGCACTTAGGTTTTGTCTTTGCCAGCAGTGGGACCCAAGCTGGTGTCCGTTGAGTCAGTGTAGTGAGTTGACCCCAGATAGTGACTAGACAGAGCCTTGAGGAGGGACAGCCAGCATCAATCCCAGGAACAAGAGACATCTCCTATGGCTTCCTCCTAGTGAGGCCTCCAGGAGAGACCCTTGGAGCCTAGATATACGTTGGCCTTTGTTGAAGTTTATTTCTGTGTCTTGCTTGCAACTGCGTTATGAGAAAGGCAGGACAGCAGGGCAGTGGGTCCAATGCAGATTCAAGTGCACGGGCTTCTGATGGCAACACTTGAATGCATTTGGGGCCATCAGAGTGCCATGGCCCCATCAAGTTTGCCATCATTTTCCCATAGTGCCAATTTCAATGCCTAGCAACTGCTGAGGTTTTAATAAGACTCTCTAAATGGGACCTGTCAGGTTGCAGGCTGTGCTTACCTTTCCCATGCCTTTGTGAACCGGGCTCACACGGCACACTCACAGCCAAGTGGGCTGCAGGACCTTAGGCTTGACACAGGTGACTGTCTATATGAGCAGGATTGCACGTGGCTGCCCTTCACCTTCTCACATCTTCCGAGTCAATGTGGTGCTGACCATGTGACCGGTTACATGTGACTCTTGAGCAGAACCGCGGTCAGTGACATCAGAAGATATCCCATTCCAGAGCTAAGCTTGGGGAAGAAGGTCGTCGCTTCTTAGAGGGCAAGCCTGGAGATTTCGGCTGCTGAAGGTGGCTGATCTAGAAGAGCAGTTTGGACTGGGTGACACTGTTCCCAGCACACCATCAGGGACTGTCACCAGATCTGTTGTGTGGCTTTTTGTATATTAACGCTGGCGATACTGATACCACACCTTCAGGCACCCACAGACTAAGCAGGCCCTGCCTACAACACATGGCTGCATGAATGTCATGAGACAGATTTATAGCACGGCGCTTAAAATATACCCAGAATCATTAAGGAAATATAAGATTGCATTCAGAGTAATCAAAGGCTAACAAGGATGGTTGATTGTACTTTAATTGCCTGATGACAGGCGATTTGTTTAAGATTCCAGTGGCCGCACTCCAGGCAAATCTCGCTAATCAGAATTTCTTACCTGTACTGAGTGACAGTTTACCATCCTCCTGCTACTTGAGTCCTTGAGAAGTGCCTTGTCAAAGTATGACAGAATTTTGTCACTGATTCTCAGCATAAGCACGTGGTGTCACCAGCCCTCGCTTGTTACAGCAATCTGGCTTTTCTTTAGACCCAGTCACCCGTGGGTACTTCATGTGGAAGAGCCCAGGGGCATCGTCCTTGTCTTCAGAAATGTCCTGTGCGGTTAGTCAGGCTGAGGAAGCATGGGCCTGTCATGTTCTGCCCACATGGGTTGTTATTGTTGGACTGTAACTGGGTTCCAGTGCCCCGATGTCTTGCCAAGGCAGATCACAGGGCCTCTGTTCTCCAGACCTCCTGTGGATGGGTGTTCTGAGCAGGCTGGATGTGAGCAGAGAACCTGGGAAACTCAGCTGAGAGCCCGCAGGAAACAGGGGCTGTGGAAAAGGGGGGGCCACACTGAATGTTGTGTGGAGCTGGGGCATGGGGAGTTTCTGTAAGCTAGGGAATTTTAAAGATGCTCCAAATTTGTGAAATGGTAGCAAAAGATGCCTCGGTGGCTGGAGACACTTGAGTGCAGACTTCGTGACCTGAGTTCAAACCCCTGGTTCCCACAAGGGGCCAGGAAAAACCTATTCCAGAGCATTGTTCTCTGGCCTCCCCACATGCCACCATACCACGTGTGCCTGCACACACACACGCACACATGCATGTGCACATATACAGGTGAAATGTTTAGCTGTGATGTAGGCTTAAGGGATAACGTGATACTTTACCACAAGTTGCTGTTGTATCTGCTGTCTCACTCCAGCTATATTGCCCTGTCTTTGATGGGACTGTTGGTGTTTCTGTGGTTGGGTCTGGTAGCATTAATGTGGGCTGGCGATGATGGTGTTATTAATGCTATATCAGTGGTGGTGATGTGGTGGTGGTGTTTTTGATGGCAATGGTGAATGGGCTGGCAATAGTAACGGTGATATTGCTGCTGTTCTGATGCTGATGTTCATGTCAGTGATGTTTTTAATGTTGTTGATGTTGCCACTGATTCTGCTGTTATTGGTGATGGTAGCATTTATAGTGAATTGATATTGCTGGTGTTGCTGTCTGTCAGTGATGCTGATGTTGATGTTTTTGGTGCTGATCGCGGAATTGATGTCAGTGTGCCTGTTGGTGGTGGTATTGATGTTTTGTTTATGTGGGTGTTAGTATTGTTGACAGTGGTGTCAATGCTATTGGTGCTGATGTTGGTGGAGTTCTTGCTGGTGGTTTTTGCTTTGCTGATGCTGCTTCTAATGGAGTTGATATCAGTGTTGATGGTGTTGGCATTTTGATGCTGATATTAGCATTTTTATGATGATATTTTTGTTACTAGCACTGATGCTGATGTTAGTGGTGTTCATTTTGGTACTCAAGGTATTACTGATGCTGGTGTTTATGAGGTTAATATCCATGTTGAGGTGTTGACATTTTTTACTGATATTGATGTTGGTGGTGATGTCAATGTTATTGATGTTGATGGTCTTTATGTTGCCAGTGCTTGTGGTGGTGGAGTTTTCAGGGGAGCATTCTATGGATTTTTGACTTTTATAGCTATAGCTGCTATGTGTCAGTCATAATTGGGGTTGGAGATACTGTGGAGAAAATGTCAGAGGAGATGCCTACCCTGGAGAAGCAGAGGGAGGGCAGGTAAATAGTGACCAAGTCAGCACAGATTGGCAACATCAGAAGACAAGAAGCACGTCTGAGTACAAAACTGAATACTAAAAATTGGCTGGTGTTCGGGAAAGGGCAGCTATAAAGCACACAACTAAAGCTTGAGGATGCCTCCCTTAGAGAGGCCATGGGTAAGCCGAAATCCAAATGGAGAGTTGAACAGACTAAAGATGAACAGACAGGCAACGCCTGCAGCAGGAGAGTTCCCTAGAGCACTGAGGCCTCTCTGCACCAAGAAGCGCTGCCCCGGAGAAAGCAAATGTTGTCTTAGAACCGTAGCTTCCAGGAACCACATAGAGAGGTAGGAAGAAGCAGGCAGAATTATTTACAGTAATGCACTTTACTTAATTCAATATACCAAAACCATATTGCTTCAGTAAGTAATACATGCAAATACTAATGAGCTCCATTGAATCTCTTTTATTTTAATTTTACATCTTGGAAATAAGTGGCTTCTTCCCGCCTGCACATGTCCCAGAGCAGACTTGGGGGGCACCCACAGCTGGGGGGCCACAGTGCACATTAGAGAGCTGGAGTGTGTCTCTGGGTGAAAAGCAGGCACTGTGTCTAGGGTTGACCATGGATTTTAGGGACAGATTCCCTGCCCAAGAGTTGGGGAGCTACTCTGAGGTACTGGGGAGCCATCAATTGTGGTCTGTGGGGTTGTTCTACCCACCCACCCCATCCCATAATTGATTCAGTGAATACTGGGTGAACCTTTGGTTTGGTTTGGTTTGGGATGGGTTGGGTTGGGTTTTAACTTCCTATTACTTTGTGGGCAAGATGGCGCTTAGCACTGACCACCTGGCCACACTTAGGTCTGTGTGACTTTGGTGACATTTCTACAGCAGAGCACATAAAAGTGTCACTGTTGGGTTTCCAGGAACAAATCCCTGGGAGAGACAGAGTTGCCTTCTGGGAAGGTGAGGGTGGGGCCAAAGAGATGATGGAGTCACCTCCTCGGAGGGTGAAGCAAACTTTGAGTAAGTTTGGAGGGTGGGAGGAGTCAGAAGAGAGAAGCCTTGAGTGGGTACGATGGAGGAGCCACTGTCGGGTGCAGAAATGGTGGCGGGTCAGGGCATGCTGGATGGATTCCATGGAGCAGCCTGCCGGAGAGTTTCTGCTCAGTAGCAGGCGTGTGACCAAGCTAGCCATCTAAGTCTGAAGCCTCCAAATTCATCCCGAGGGTCAAATTTCAGCTCAGAAGTGACCCTGGAAATGGATTTCATTTCTCCTTCTTCCGGGAGAAGCTGAGCATTCTGCTCCCAGCTCTGCAGCCCACCTTGCCCTTGCCTTTGCCTTCCCTGAGGCCATGCTCCCCGTGTGTGCACTCTGCCTTCCTGATAGACCTGCTTCCCTTCCCGGCTAAGACTCGGGAGCAGCTTTGGGACTCTCTGAATCTGGCTTGTAGTAGAGAAGCCCCCACCTTCTCTGTGGGTAACACCCCCATTGGTCCATGAAAATCCCCCTTTTTGACAACAAACTAGAAAGAATACCAAGAAGCTAGCGTGGGAAACAGCTCCAGGACCACCTCTACCCGGATTTGGTCCCTCTCCTCAGGGTGAGGAACTGTTGTGGTCCTGTGGGCCCCCTGCAGGGCATAGGCTTTCACAGACATAGGAAGCCCCAGAGGGTGAGGCCTTTCTGTCCTGGGAGCTGGGTGACCAGTATGGTGGTAAAGCTGACCCCGTATTCAGGCCCCTCAGTTCCTCTCTGTCCTCACTTGTCTGTTTCTCACAACCCCTTCCCTGACCTTCTCCTTTCCTGTCCCCTCCCACGCAGAGAACTGAGCAAGAAAAGAAAACTCTTCAACAGTGTGCTCCCTAAATCTGGAGGTGATACCCTGGGTTTCACTCCCCAGTCTCCCTGCCGCCCTCCTTCCCCCTCTACCTTCCTTTCCCACCCCCAGTACTTTCCCTCTGCCCTCTCCTTCCTTTTCCATTTCCCCTTTCTTTCTCTTTTCCCTCTGCTCCTTGGCTCCCCAGAAGGCTGCTTTTGGGGGGTGACGCTGGGGTGAGGATCCAGACTTCCTCCCACTCTTCTAGAGAGGGGGAATTGACTGTAGACTCCTGGGGAGGACTGAGTGTCCTCAGGAGGCTAAGAGAGAACCAGGTCTCTCCGTGTCTGCACCGCTCCTCCTAAAGAGGCCTGAACATGAAGCCTAGTGAGACATGCTCCCGGTTTGTGCTGTGCTAACAGTGAGCTGGCTAAGTTGACTGGACGAAATTGGGGGTAGGAAGATGGCTGAGTACAGGTCATGACGCAGAACCGGATTCCAGAAGCTCACTGTGGGTGTTCCCTGAGAGCTGGGCTGGCTGGGAACCTGACCTACCCCTCAGCCCGCTCTGGCATGGTATGAGGTCACTTCTGGGCTCTGAGTCCTGTGACACTCGCTTTTTTAATTCATCCTCTGAGTTTTCTGAAGTTTTGTGTCAAGTGTTGCCTCATCCTCCTTTTCTTTCTGAACTCGAGAACAAAATCTCCACCTCTGTTCTTACATGCTGTGTGCGAATCTCTAAAATCTATAACTCTGAATAGATTTAGAAAATCATACACTGCTGTGAAAGGGAGCCATAAATGAATCTTTATAGTTGAAGTTTTGTCATTTAACAAATGTGCTGTCTCCCCATTATCCCTTCACTACTTAACAAACAACTCATAGTGCAACACAGAAGGCTCACTCGAAGAGCCCCCCCCCCTTTTCTTTCTTTCAAAAACAGCTATTTCCTTGCAGGTAGTAATTTTGTTTTAAGAAAAGTGGTGTTTAGCACCAGGCTTTTTAATAAAATATGCACGAGAGAATAATTCTTCTAAAACCTTCTGTATCTACAAAAAAATCTATATGTGGGAGAACTTGAATTAATCTCTAATAGATTTTATTACATAGCAGTTAAGAATTTCTCCAACAGACATCCAGTCAAAGACATCCATTTGGGTTAGCCAAGCACAGCCCAGGGAAGGGGCTTAGTGAGAAAAGCCTCAGCCCTGCTTTGTTTGCTCTGTTTCTGGCTTACTGGGCAACTGCTTGCTGATGGGAGGGGCTAGGCTGTGGACTGACTGTATCTGCGGGGGAACCAGGGTTGATCAAAAACGTAGAGCTGGGCCTAAGAAGAGCACTCACTGCAAAAGGCTCGCCTTGCAAGAGGAGGTCACACTAGTGTCACCCCCAAAGCCAGCCTGCTGGGGAGCCAAGGAGTAGGAGGGGGAGAAAGGGCAGATAGAAAGGAAAGAGAAGGCAGAAGTACTGGAGGGTGAGGAGGGGGGACAGAAATGATGAGTCAAGTTGAGGAGGGGAAGTGTAGAGGGAAGGAGGGTTACGGGGAGACCCAGAAATGGAACCTAGGCGTTACCTCCAGATTTGGGAGGCATGCTTGGGAGCCAGGGAATACCACAAAGTCACACCACATAGCAAACCTCTTGCAAGAGATTTATTGGGAGGGGAAAACCCAGGGGAGTGGCTGCCTCTGCTTGGGAGAGAAGCATTGGAGAACTGGGCAGAAGAAGAAGGTTTATATAGGATTTCTTGTGGCAAGGGAAACTTTCCAGGGTGGCCTGGAATTGGAGGTGGTCTGATCTCAGGGCAAGCTCAGGGATTAGTGGGACCTACTTTCTGTAAGGTGGGGCCTGGTTGCTTTTCCACCTCAAGGAGCTGGAAACAGCATTTAGGGCCACTAGAGAAGTCTGGAGGACAGTGCCTAGCCATTGGCGCTCCGGGAGGTGGGGGCTAACTGGTGGAGCTCCTCAGCCAAGGCCTCCTCATTTGCCTCAAGGGGGTCAGGCCAGCTCACCAGAGTAGTCTAGGGGGCTGACAGCCAGAAGCCTCTAGGGGCAGGGCTGATGAGACAGCAGGAAGAGCCATCCCTTGCCACTGAAGTTGGTGTTAATGACTAACAGATGACACCCGAGGAAGAGCACCTGTGTTTGTGTTCATGTACATCTTCATGCATGTCATCACGTGTGCCCATGCGAGCATGCACATACACACACGCATGGACACACACACACACAGCGTGAAGCTAACATCCATCCATCATTTCTTGTTTGATGGACGTCCGCCACCTGCTGGGAACCGAGATCTGTTCACACCAGGGAAACTGAGGTTGGTAGAAAGCCCGAAAGAGCCCCAGTGAGTGCCAGAAGCAACAGGGACGGAGTTGAAAACGTGGGGCCCACACGGGAAGGAAGTCCAGACACAAGAACACGTGTCTAGCGAATAACCATGTGGGCCCTCAGATCTGACATAGGTCGTTTGCCTTCGAAGGAAGGGAAGGAGATATCCACTCACCTGTCTGTTCAAACCGTAGCCACATAGTAGGTGTGTGGCTGTCCTAGGAGCAGAGCTGTGAGCAGAAAAGGGGACCAAGTCCATAGCTCATATGCTCTGGATAGAGGCTGGCAAAAGACACCGCACATTAATTAAGACATATACTGTGCTGGGATTACAGCTGGATGATAGTGTGGTGTGGATTTAACAGTGTCTGTCACTCATCTCCTTTTCTGTATGGGAGGTGGTGGCGGCCTGGGGTTAAGTTCCTGGGTTCTCCAAAAGAGCTCCCTCCCGGAGTGAATAAGCATGGCACCACATGTCCTGAGCAGTTAGAGAGGGTAGAGTAGCCATTTCTGTGATTTTGTCTTACAGAGCTCACTTCGCAGGACAGAAAGTACCTCAGCTTGCTCAGCTTAGCATGACAGGAGAGACAGCATGGGCTGTCCCATACCAACCACACAGAAGGAGTAGCCTGTTGAAGGAGGTCGCTTGTTGGTTCCCAGCCGCCTGGCTAGCTCAGCCCCGAAATAATCACACAGAAAGTGTATTAACCAAATCACTGCTTGGCCCATTAGCTCTAGTTTCTTATTGGCTAACACTTACATATTAATTTAACCTATTTCTATTAATCTGTGTATCACCACAAGGTCATGGCCAACCAGCAAAGTTTCAGCATGGCTATCTCCGGCTGCAGCTCCATGGCACCTCTCTGACTCTGCCCTCTTTTTCCCAGCATACAGCCTAGCTTTCCCCCACCTAGTTCTCTTCTTCCCTGCCATCGGCTCAAATCAGTTCTTTATTTATTAACCAATAAAAACAGCACACAGACAGAAGGACCTCCCACACCAGTAGCAGGCACCTAGGGCCCACGTTAAATACTGCAGCTCAGGTAGCCATGACTTCACAGCCGAATTTGTCATTCACGATGGACACACCTATGCGTGGGCTCACAGCTGCTCATACCAAGGATCTCATGAGCATGGTTGGGCAAGGGTCTGGGAAAGCTCATGCCTCACTTTTTGCCAGATCCTCTCCCAACTCTTGGCCTCCATTTCCCTACCCAAAAGTCGAATGCTTCTGCATTCTGGCCATGTTAGGTTTCATTCGGGCCATGAGGGAAGCCTCCACAGCTTAAGAGAACACTGGAAATGGGGTTAATGTCTTTCTCTTCAGACAAGTTGTCTTCCTCCATGTTTTTCAGAGGGTACGTGGTATGTGGGTCCACGTGGTATGTGGGGTCACAAAGCATTGATCACAGGTGACCAGTTGTCCCCCTGGGTCCAGATGCTTTAAGCCTTGGCCCCAAGACCAATCGGGGACCTTACTCTGCAGACACATGGCAAGCCCAGCACATGGGTCCGCACAGGAATACCTGCAGTTCAGGGCAGTCAGGGCTCTGAAACAGCCATCCTGTGAACATGCCACCGCTCCCAGGAGCTGTGAGCAAGGCTTTAGGTGCAGTGATGGAAACCCAGATTGGGGCCTACGCTGAAATCTTCCAGGCCCAGAATGAACTCCTTCAAGTGACCTTGGTTAAGCTTTCCCAAACCTCAGTGCTCGAGCTACATCTCAAGCAGGAGCTTTCCATCCTGAGGATGGCAGAGGGTCAGTGAGGCCTCTACCCAGCACACTCAGAAGGGTACTGGGCACAGCTTCCATGTCACCAAGTCCTTGACTGAGCCATTAGAATCATTATTGTTAACGTTTGATGGCTCTTGTTGCTAAGACAACAGCCATCAGAGTGAGAACAGTCACTTCTCTGTCTCGTCAGGAACTGCAGGATGCCCTCAGAGAGGGGATGATAGCTGAGCTCTCTGGGGGACCCCTCGACTTCAGCATGGGTGCGTGCGTCAGTAATCTGTTTACATTACTGTTGTGTTTGTCAAATAATGGAAATATGACGGGGAGTGTTAGGAAATGGAAATTAAATTTTTAATGGGGTATATGGTAGTAATAAAGAAAGGGTACACACCGAGGAGGACTCGGACACGGTAATTGCAGATTATAAAGTCAGTGCTCACGTTCGCATCTGGAATTGCAGACTGAACTATAAAATACGTGATTGGGAGCAGAGCCCACAGGACTCACTCATTAAAATTCTACCTCATGGCACCAGGGAGAAATGTAAACTTGAGGCCCCTCACTGGCCTGCCTCTCTCTCTCTCTCTCTCTCTCTCTCTCTCTCTCTTTCTCTCCTCCCTCTCACTCTCCCTTCCTCCCTCTCTCTGTGCATACTGAGGTAGGAAATGAAGAAGGGTCTACAGTCTGCCCACCACAGACTGGAAAGGAAAAGAGCTGTGTCTACGCTGGTCAGTGCTGCAGGGATTTGTGACCAAATACCTGGTAGAACTGTAAGAGCGAGATGTCTTTTGTTTGCTTCTTTTGTCGTCCAGTGCACAGTTGCTTGTCTCACATTGCTGGACCCCTAGGGGGTAGCACATCACAGGGGCAGGATCGTGTGGCCCAGGCTGCTCACCCCATGGTTAGCAGAGAGAGTCCATCTTCAAATACCTGATCTAATGCCTTGCTTCCTCCAGGCAAGCCCCACGCCTTCAAATTTCCTGAGCCTCCCCAAACAGCACTGTCACCTGGCCACCAGGCTAAACATATAAACCCCTGGGGACCATTCCACATTCAAATTATAACATTCCACCCCGGCCCAAACAGGCTCGTGATCATCTCATAAAACAAAATGCACTTAAGTCCCATCTTCCCGAAATCGCCGAAGACTTAAGGGTTCCACTGGTGTCCAAAACCCCAAGTTGAAAGTCTCTTTTGAGACCCAAAGGAAGCTGTTAGTCGTGGAATTTCACAAGCATCTAACGTAGAACAGTTGGGAATGGGGGAATAGGTAGGGTTCCAACCAGAACAATACGGTCGCCCACAGAGCAAATGCTACTTTGTAGTGCCATATCCAGCAGCAGGATGAATGGGATCATGATGCAAGTTCCAACAGGCTTGAGTAGACCTAGCCCTACACCCTTGCTATCTGCAGCTCATACGCCCTTCCTCTCTCCTAAACTCTAGGCCTGTGGCTTTACTCCTGACAGAATCTTAAAAGCTCACTTTCACAGCTTCACACATGGCCCCTTCAGAGTCTTCAAAAAGACTTACACTACCTCACGTTTCCCGATCCCCCAAACCCTCCTCTCAAATCTGGGTAGACACCTCCATGACCCCATAACTCTGACATCCCCAGATTGGCAAAACTGTCATTAGTGGCTGAGCCCACGGTGTCCCTATGAGCTGTATAAGGCTCACACATTCAACTAACCTGGGCTCACAGGACTCATAGAGACTGAACTGACGAGCGTGGACCTGCATGAGATTGCATACATGCTACAGTTGTGTAGCTTGGTCCTCTTAAGGGACTCCTAAAAATGGGGGTTTGGGCTGTCTCTAAGTCTTTTACTGACTTTTGGAACCCTACTTCTCATGGGTCTCCTTGCCCAGCCTTAATACATGGGGAGGTGTTTAGTCTTACTGCAAATTGATATGCCATGTTTTATTGATACTC
>NC_022033.1:2231878-2235267 GCF_000317375.1 Microtus ochrogaster | reverse complement strand
AGGGGAGGATGTGGAGGAAGGCTGAACACAAGTCAGGGGCAGCAAGCCAGTCAGCAGCGTACCTCCTTAGTCTCTGCTTCAAGCTCTCTCTTTGGCTTTTCTTGATGACCAATTGTAACCTGGAAGCCAAATAAACTCTCTCCTCCCCGAGTTGTTTTTGGCCCTGAAGTTTATGACAGCAACAGGAGCTAACTGGGACAGAAATCCAATGGGAAAAAAACCCTACACTTGACTCACAAAACCTTCCTCTTATTTCTAGGTAAGTGACTCGCGGCTAAAGTTGGGCATACGTGTGTCTATACCGGCTGTCACACCGTCTGTTTCCTGGCTTCAGAGATGTCTGAGTGAAGACCCCATGTACAGTAAGAGACAACCCCTGCAGTGTCTCTCCAGGCCAGTGATCCTTGGTCTGTGTGTGAGGGGTGTGGGTCTGTGACGGCATCTCTTGGTATATTTTGGTTTAACAAGTACAAATGAATGAAGTGGTAAAGATGAAATAGCTAAAAAGTGAACCACAAAAACAATTGCTGTGATTTTCCTGGAAGCTCTTGTACCACATGGTTAGAGGACTCTGATGGGGTCATGATGGCCCAAATGAGGCAGGACACAGAATTTCAATGTGAACTTCAAAGCCTGATCTCCCTTGGAGGAGCTTTTCAATATCTCAGCAGCCCCAGGAATGGGGTTGGGTTCTGACCTTGAGGATGACGTACACAGGTGTGTTGGCACCCAGGCATTCTCCCACGTCTGTCTCGACTTCCACAAGCTGGTGTCCAGGCACTGCTCCTTGGGTCATTATGGGTCATTTGGCTTGCCGCAACGGTTTGAGTGGTGTTCACGGTTAAAGGAATTGTTACAAACACTTAGGGGGTCGCGCTGTCTACTGGAAAGAAGTCTGTGAGATGCCACTTATGTGGGTGAGAAGTGTCCCCTTTGTAGCTGGTCGTATGTGAAAACCATAGCTATAGCCCTCGTGTGTCCTGGATTATGAGTAATATTATGATGTTATCTGAAAGAAAAAGCCAAGCCTTCTGGTGCTCCCACAGACATGATGCTGGCTCAGCCGGACCCACCTTATGCCATGAAAGACACATGCAGCCGGAAGGGTCAATGAGGGCCTTGCTCTAGAGATGTATGTCCCACAACCTGAGTGCCAGAGGGCCTTCCCAAGCACCATAGGTGACCACTGCATGGTGCAAGCTTCCCAATGGTCACAGGTAGGTGCAGTTAAAATAACTGCAGACATCCCAAAATACAGCACCATTGCTTCTCTCCTCGTTTGGGGGCTGTTGTTGTTCCTGAGAGAATTTAGTCATACTAGAAATAACTTGCTCCTTAAGAATATTCCAGATTGTGTCTTCCAAACTAAAGACACTACCTTAACGAACCACATTCTCAACATTTCTGGAGAAAACACAGGGGAGGGTCCTGTGGTTTTTTTTATTAATTGGTCCATTTATTTCATAACACAGTCATGGTATTATAATTTGGCTTACTGGGACCATCAAGTTCCCTAAAAGATGTCTTGGCCCTTAATGGTTCCTAATTGGGGAGTCTAGAGAGACCCTAGAGCACCCTAAGACAGAAGCACTGACAAGACTAGTACATAAGGTCTGGTATCATGTTACATGGCCTGAAATGGCCTGCAGGGACCTGGGGTGACAGCTGGCATTAGGAAGGAGGGGTGCAGGTGTATGTGATGGGGGGGGGGACAGAGTGAGGTGTCCACTCGGGGTCAGGGGGAGGGAGGTGCAGCAGGCAGGCACCCACTAATGTGTAGCACCAGACTCTGCAGTGTGTAGACCTTGCCCCAAATGTGAGAGACATTCCCACTAGCTCAGACAAAGGGAGGCCGCAAAAGCCAATCCACTAAACCCCTAGGTTTCTTCTGGTAAAGCAACCAGAGGGTGGTGCTTAGCTTTCCAAAAACTGGGAGAAATACATTCTGGGTGCTGGGGAGGGTCCTTCCTCACCTCAGATTTGCCTAGGGAAGAACACGGTCATGTGTCGGGTGTCATGTGCTGTTCCTGATCTTGGGTTCAAGCTTGGACTGTAGCCTCTGGTGAGTCTAAAGTGTCAGGAGCCACATCACACTCCCTGGCTGTTTGCTTTCCATCTTGACAGGTCATCTGGTCATGTGATCAGAGCTGTCTTTTATTTCAGTCATGTGCGGGCCCTGAACTCATGATCAGCAGGTGTTTGGCTGTTTGCACTAGTTGTGGCTCACCTTAGCTAGAGACAGCCAATGTAAGCACCCAGGGGCGCAGCCTGGATTCACTTGCTGTCCGCTTGAGTTCTGAGGGTGAAGGCTCCATGTCCCACTGCTACCCGACAGCCTGTCCTGTGTCCTTGCATCCGATCATGGTACCTCTATCCTGGGATCTAGGGTTTTGTTATAAGGGTGGCCAGGAAGGCATGCATCCCAGGGTATCAGGATTCATGGCCAAGGCAAGATCATTGAGTAGAGCCTATCCTGGGATATCACTGGGATGCGATACTCACAGTGCTGACACCTGAGGTTCTGTCCAAAACATCCGTGACTCTGTCACCTCAGGCTGGCTAGATATTACAGATCCTCTCTCTGAGAGTCTTCTACACTTGCAGCCTCTATGCTTTGTGTTATATTATTCCCCAGAGATGCTTTGACGCCTGAGCTGAGGCCAGGGAAGTCCATAGACTCCATCTGTCATTGATTGCCACTGGTGGGGTATTCGTGGTGACATTTGGGTCCTCTTGCTTTAATCTGGAACTAGTAGTTAATCAGCTGGGGGGCACTGGGAGTATCTAGAAGTGGTCTGATGGTCACCATTCTAGGGTGCCTTGCTGGTGAAGGATGCTGTTTGATGCCCTTCAGAAGCAGGACCGCCCCCTAAAACAGCCTCATCGAGACATCAACAGTGTGGGTAGAGACTGGGAAGCCCTACGTGATGTTGGCAGCACCAAGTGACATTTGCAAATAGAGGCATGTTGTGATCCAGACCTTGACTTACGGTCGTGGCCGGTGGCCGAAACCTCTCCTCACCGCCTCACGCAATCTGCACCCTGTGAGCTTCATGTGGATCTCACTGTTTCACATGGGTCAGTGGAGGCCCAGAGAGCTCAGCGGCACCCCAAATCCCATCCTAACCCTGCAGCCAGTGCTGCAGCCCTTTGCTGAGTTTTACCCAGAATAAACCTGGTCAGAGCCCGCATGGTACAAAAGTGGCCACTCCTGCTGAGTACAGACAAGCAAGAGTATCTAGAGAACCCCAGACTCTGACCCTGCCTCAGATCCCCCTGAACTCTGACCCCTCCCAGATCCCCCTGAACTCTGACCCCTCCCAGATCCCCCTGAACTCTGACCCCTCCCAGATCCCCCTGAACTCTGACCTCTCCTCAGATTCCCCTGA
>NC_022033.1:2225664-2231778 GCF_000317375.1 Microtus ochrogaster | reverse complement strand
CCCTGAACTCTGACCTCCTCTCAGATCCCCCTGAACTCTGACCTCTCCTTAGATCCCCCTGAACTCTGACCTCCCCTTAGATCCCTGGTGTAAGCAGTGAACCGGGCATGGGGCCAATGTGGTAGCTGTGTCTGCTTGTCATGTATAAATCTAACTAATGTCCTAATTGGAACCAGTGACACCATTAATTACTCCGGGTCCTCCCCAGAGTCTCTGATGGTGACATCCCCTTGATCCCAACAGAGGCAGTCACAAAACACTGCTCTCAGTGTTCTCCATGTTCGCCTTGCCCACTCCTCCCCAAGGGCTTGATCTGACTTTATATGACAGAAGACAAAACATCAAGGAAGCCTTGGTGAGGCCCAGGTGGAGGACAGGGAAGCCCTAGCGAGGCCTGGGTGGGGAACAGGGAATCCCCAGAGAGGCCCGGGTGGGGGACAGGGAAGCCCCAGTGAGGCCCGGGTGGGGGACAGGGAAGCCCCAGTGAGGCCCGGGTGGGGGACTGGGAAGCCCCAGTGAGGCCCGGGTCGGGGACAGAGGTCTTCCCTCGCACACTGTCTTACTGCCTAACATTTTTCTTAGGACGTAGGCTTGGGGCTGTTTTTCTTGTGGAAACTACTTTTCAATTTGTGGCTGCTCTTCGTTCATATTCTTGAAGGCAGGTCTGTGATGTAAGGATGATGGCATGAATGTCCCGGGACACTGGGGCCACAGACAGCTGTGTTCAGAGGAGAGTAGAGAGGGCGCTGTGGGAAGCCATGATGGTTGGTGGGGCCGGAACTCAGAGGGTAGAATGCTTGTCCAGCCTCCAGGAACTCTGAGTTCCATTGTGGCACTGCTGGATACCACGGTGCTTGCCTATAATCGCAGCATTTAGGAGGTGAAGGCAGGAGAATCAGAAGTTAAAGATCATCCACAGCTACAAATGGATTTTGAGGCTACATAAGAACCTGTCTCAAAAAGTATAATATCGGGTTGGGAATGAGTCATAGATGAAGAAGCAGCCTCTGCTGGTTATCTTCTGAGATGAGGGCAGGCCAGGCCAGTGGAAGCCCTGGGGTACAGTCAAGTAACTCGGAGGCAATCCCCCAAGTCCTCGCTTCCCGTGCTCCTAAACACCCAGAGCACAAGGTGTGGGCCTGGGCGTTTTGTGGTACAAATGGCCTTGGTGTCGTCCATGTGGACCAAGGAATATATTTCCTGTACCAGGCCACAGGTGGGCTACTTCTGTTCCACTCTTGGTGCTGGGCAGACATAAGGTGAGAAAAAGACACGGGGAGAAAGAACTAGAGACTCCTAACTCAAGGTCTGTGTTTCAGGGAAACCCAGTCCTCGTGCCTGGCTTTAGGGAAGATGGGTCTAGCCACCGCACAGTGGCATGCCTGGCTTTGGGGAAATGGGTCTAGTCACCGCACCATGGCACGCCTGGCTTTGGGGAAATGGGTCTAGCGACCGCACAATGGCACACCTGGCTTTGGGGAAATGGGTATAGCAACCGCACAACAGCACGCCTGGCTTTGGGGGAAATGGGTCTAGCCACTGCACAACAGCACGCCAAGAGCCACGTGGTGCTTCCATCCTTTGCTCTCTCTTCCTCGTTAAGCTGGGGAATTCTTTGGAGAGGTCGAGGAGGATTCTCAGAGGCACAGAAGTCTGCCGGGCTGATTAGAAGTCCAGAGACAGCCTCCAAACGTGGAGTTCAAATCACAAGCTGCAATTAAAGTACCATAAAGCGATCTCCCACCGTATAGACTTTAGAATCGCCTGTGCCCTGTATGAATTACGAACATGAATAGCAGCAAATAGCAAGCGGCTTTATGGTCCCCATTCATGACCAGAACACGGTGGTGTGGGGAGCAGAGACGGTGCCTGTCCACAGAAGCAAGCCTTCGCAAGGGGTCTGCGTTAGGAAACTTACACATTGGAGAGGGTGGAACAGCGCAGGCCGCTCGTCCTCATGTTGGTGCAGGCAGCCAGCAGAGAGCTCTGGACAATTCTCTGGCCTTATTAAAATCCAATTACAGTAATAGTTTAGCCTCAAATGCGGGACACTGTGAATGCAAGATGAATATTTCAACAGAACACATGGTCCTCCGTCTCCCCACTGGTGATCTGGTTCCAGTTACAGCTGGCTTTCAGGGTTTGTCCAGTAGAGGAATCTGAGAGAAGAAACCTTTGATCATGCGATGCTGAATCTTTATTGTTATTTTTCTTCCACCCTTACAAAGAGGTGAAGCCTTCATTTGACTAACTCAGTCAGTATCTGCGTGCGCGGCACACGCTAGGCCCCGACAGCTTTGCTCTCCGTGATGTAGACGTCACCGTGCAGGGGTGGGGAAAGTGACGCACAGTGGGTCAGCAGCTGGTGTAAGGTCCACCTGGAAGGAGCCCTGGGTCCCCGTGGGAGGGCTCGTTGTCAATCCCAACTGCCTCTGGTGGGGTTGGGCAAGGTTGAAGCTGCTTGGAGCAGAATCCCAGCTGCCCAGGCAGGAAGCCCCACACAAGGTGTGTCGTGTCCCCCCCCCCCCCCGTGCTTTCCCTGGGACTCCATGCAGTACTAAGGAAATAGGGCCACAGTGAGAATTCAGGGTACTCTTTCCTAAGTTACATATTGTGCAACATATTGTGCCTGTTTGGAGGGGGTGTATTTCTTGAATTAAGTGCGACAACTAAAAATAAATACACAGAGAGATGCTTGCACATAGATACATTTTATCCAACTGTGATGTTTCCAAAGCCTGACAGCTGTAGGTAGCACCAGTAATTAAGAGGCAGGCAGAGCCAGCCCGATCAGGATGGCTTCTTGGAGAGCTCGGGGTTCACTTCACTTCTTCAGTATCTATCTTGCCATTGGATACAGATATTTTAAGTTCTTTCAGGGAACCACATGGGATTCGGACGGCATGGAGAAGAGGGCCAGGGAAGTCTGGGTCTGCCCTGGTGCTGGCTTCCTGCAGCCTGAGGAGGTTTAGGGAATGCCAAATGCACAGGCAACCTCTCTTGACTTAGAGACCTGGCTTTTGTGTTCCAGACCCAATGGTGGCACACTTCACAATCAGTGGTGTGTTCCACAAAACTCCTCACACTTTCGGCAAATCCCAAAGGTCACCAAAAACAAGGAGAATCTGAGAAACCTTGACAGATAAGAGGCGCCCAAGGATGTCTGAGGGCTCCAGATGTGGTCCCAGGCAGATGAGGGACCTCAGAGGAAGGCTAAGCACACGGTGCTGCGTGTGGACTGCTGAGAGCCACAGCACAGTGATATCTGGTTGTTTGTCGCGAACACCACGGACCATGGAACTAAGGGGATGTGTGGGCAGCAGACGACTTGGCAGTCCTTACAATCCACTGTCCTTCCATAGCTTCTCCACAGATCTGAAATACTTCTAAAATAGAAGCCCATCTTTAAAAGTCTGAACACAGTCATTTAAGAGCTCTGCATGCGACGGCTGGGGAGAGCTGCGGTACATTATCTCAGCAGTCCACACAGCTGCATCTGTGTGCCGACAGAAGCCACGTGGGCTCCCCGGGAGCACACGCCATCTCTTCAGTCATTGAGGGGCTTAGACAACCTCCTGGTGACAACAAACCATGCCTGGTCTCCCAGCCAGACATCTGTATCCAGCCATTGGCATCTCAGGGAACACCATCTCCAAGAATACGTAGTATAGTATAGGTATAGTATAATTTATATATATATTCCTCATATGAAAGTCCTCCATATTCATCTTTCTTAGTCTGGAATTCTTCACTTAACAATGACTTTCAGACCCAACCATTATTCTGCAGTTGTCTTGATTTCATCCCTCCTTATGGCTGGATACTATTCCGTATGTACCACTCCTTTTTCTTTCTCGTTTATCTGTTGATGGGCATCTAAGTGGTTTTCATTTCCAGGATGTCCTGACTAGTGCAAGAGTAGCGTGAGTGTGTGGTTGTCTCTGTGTGAGCATTCAGAGTCCTTTAAGTATAGACCCAGGAGTAGTAAAGCTGATTCTCTGAGACCCTAGGCAACTCCGTCTCTCTGGTTGCAGGTTCAGGGTGAGCCACATGAGGGTCCTTCCTGCTCTCTGCAGACGGTGATCTGTGACTCTGAACTGACTTGTAGTGGGGGAGCCACACCTCCCATCTTCCACCTTCATCTTATTCTCTCCTTTACAGAAGTTCTGGGTGAGCCACTGTGCATCCAGGGACACAGGCATGGTAGTGGGCTCTGAGCGATGACCAGAGTCCTAAGGATCAGACCCCTTTACTGCTACCAGAAAGAGGGTCACCAGCTGCCTGCTGAGGGACTCCAACCCCTGTATGCTTGATGATACAACAGGCTGCCCAAATCATACAGCAGTGTTTGGGGTACACATGTGTGTGCACGTGGTTGCATACGCCCATGAGCCTGGAGATGAGACCCCAAGAGTACTTACAGAGAGGACATCTGGGGACACTGAGACGTGGCCATCTATACTGACTCTGCCCTTCTCTAAGCTCCCCGTTTCCAACCTGAAATAAGCTTCATTTTGTCTGAGGCCAGGAAGGATGGGATGCTAAACGGTGAATCTATTAAAACACTTTTTGCCAAAGCCCTGTGCACATCACGACCCAATTCTCCAACTGCCACTGCACAAAAGACCAAAAGTGGGTCACCAGAGAGATGAACGGGGTTGGGGGGGGCGATCCACAAGCAATCACTTAGAAATGTTTTAGTGCCAGCTTCCGACCATTATCTAAGCAGACGAGAGCAGGCGATTCAGGGGCGCAGCTCAGCTATTGCTACTTAGCACTAACCTGTGACCTGTGGGGGTGATCCTGCAGCAGGTGACGAGAGCTGGCAGCCCACACAGCAGCCTGAAGCTCACAGCAGTGGATATATGGAATGTCAATTTCTGCAAGGAGACGTCTCCGCATGTCTGGGGACCGGGGATGTGGATGGATGGAGGTAGTTTTGTTTTGGTAAACTGAAGTTCCCATCAATAGCATCTGTAGGTCTCATTGTGGGTCAGAACACTGTTTTCCTTTTCCGTTTTTTAGGACTAACCTGCCAGTTAGAAAGGCTTTGACATAAGATACACTGGCAGCTAGCACAGGAATTTCAGGGCTTCTTTCCCACTGTCCATCACCTTGTGTCCACCACCTACTGTCCACCACCCACAGTTACCACCCACTGTCCACCCCGTTATCTACCATCTCATCCTATGCCCATTGGCCAATTCCTACTGTCGGGTGCCTGGTGCCCATTGTTTAGCATCCACTGTCTGTCTCCCACTGCTGTCTTACCCCCACCCACCTGATGATGTCACCCACTGCTGTCTTATACCATCACCCACCTGTGATGTCACCCACGATGATGTCACCCACTGCTGTCTTACCATCACCCACCTGTGATGTCACCCACTGCTGTCTTATACCATCACCCACCTGTGATGTCACCCACTGCTGTCTTACCATCACCCACCTGTGATGTCACCCACTGCTATCTTACCATCACCCACCTGTGATGTCACCCACTGCTATCTTACCCCTGCCCACCTGATGATGTCACCCACTGCTGTCTTACCATCACCCACTTGATGATGTCACCCTTGTGGTGCTGTCATCTCCCAAGAGTCAACCATACAGCCATGGCCAGCATTCTGCCCAGACTGGCATGGCTCTCCTGAGACTGGAATTCTAGCTCTGAGTCTTACCTCCCGCCCCCTCCAGGGCTTGCAATATGATTGCCTGAGAGAAGGTTCAGGACACGGACCCCTAAGATGTGCAGGGCATGAGGGTGGCCAGGCTAGAGAGTCAAGGGTAGAATATGTGGTGCTGACTTCCTTCCCAGGTCAGAGCTCCCCACCTGCAGGCGTATGCAGCATCGGTAGAGGGCAGGGTGCTGCCTCCGAGCTGTCTGTGTGTATTAGTTACTCTTCTCATTACTGCAACTAAATACTCAACAGAAGCATCTTCATGAAGGAAGAATTACCTTGGCTCACTGCTTTAAAGTTCACCCCCTCACAACAGTGAAAGCAAGGCCGCAGGAGCCTGATGTAACTGGTCACATGGCACCCACAGTCAGGAAGCAGCTGATCACATGACATCCACACTCAGGAAGCAGCTGGTCACATGACACCCACAGTC
>NC_022033.1:2223665-2225539 GCF_000317375.1 Microtus ochrogaster | reverse complement strand
CAGTCAGGAAGCAGCTGGTCACATGACACCCCCAGTCAGGAAGCATAGCAGAGATGAACGCTGGTATGAGGCTCACCTCCTTTTTTAGATAGTCCAGAACCCCAGCCCAGAGACTGGTGCTGTCCAAATCCAGGGTCACCCTCACAGGAACACCCAGAGATTTGTTTCCATGATGACGATTCTTTGCTAGCCTCTCTTGTGAACTATGATTCATTGGCCAGTAAAAGGAGCCTCCCCGCTGGGGTTTAAACAAGTTTTAAGGTTTCCTTCAAGGAACACAAGTCAGAAAAACAACTCCAAAAGATTCAGGTGTGTTCTTTCTGTTTCATTTAGATGGCAGTGTACAATAGTTTCCAAGGCTCTCTCCACCCAGGGTGTGTGTGGGAGAGGAGAAGAGAGGGAGAATTCCATGAAGATTCTAGATGTCATTAACTTGGCAATCAAGATTCACCATAATACTGGGCCTCCCTATCTCCCTGCAGGTCGTGTGTTCAATGTCTGCCCATTTTACAGGGAGAATCTGAAACACAAAAGCTATAAGTTGGGCAGGGGGCTCAGCTACCTAGGGTGGAGCTAGGGTCAACCCTGTATCCTGTGGGTCCCACTGAGGCTTTTCATGTGTAAACTGTAGATCGTGTTTGTCTGCGTCTGATGTACCTTTAAGCAAATCTCATCTCTAAAACTACCAGATTTTTCTTCCCTCTTAAAAACAATTTTGAAAATGCTGGCTACTGTAGTTTATGCCCTCATGTGGCTGTAATCCTTGTGACTGGCCAGGCCTCTGCACCACGGCTAACAGCCGACCTTGGTCTTGTCACTGGGCCGTGAAGGGCCATGGGCATTGATTGAATGACCAAATCTTCTCTAAAGTCCAGTGTTGCCTGGCTCTAAGGTTGGCAGGTAATATATAGACGTAGCCCTCCACTGTAGAGCGGGATTGGGAGCCGGAGATTAATTCTGCCCCCAGGAAACACGGGCGGAATTGTGCTGTGTGCATTCTTGGGAGAAGCTCTAGAGTGTGGTCAGGGGTGTGAATGGCCTCAGGGAGGAACTCTTCTGTGGCAAGAGCGCATGGCCAGCAGCTACCGAGTGGATGGAGATGCTCAGGACGAATCCCCTCTTCCCATCATGCCCCAGGGAGAGGGGTGTGGCTAGGCTCTTCCCCTGAAAGCTAGACACTTCTCTCCCAGGCTTCCCTAAAGCACCCTACACAGAGCTTGTGAGTGTTTTGAGCCGCTAGGAGAAACTGGAGTGCCTGATTCATGTGAAGTAGGTTCACTTAGACTCGGAACCAGTGGCGGAAAGCTTTAAACCCATCCGTGTGGCACTTTGCAAACCCAACTGTTCTTCCCTACTGCCAGCTGCCCACCGCTCCCTGCTCAAAGTCCTGCATAGCACATCCGCCATCTGGTCCCTACGACCCACTGTCTGTCACTCACTGTCTACCACCCCTGTCCGTCACCTCCATCTATGTCCCCCACCCACTGACTTTTGCCCATCGCTCACTGCTCACTGCCTAGTTGACCACGCACTATCCACCATGCCTTGTCCATTGCCCACCATGAGCTGCCACCACCCAGTGTCCATTATCGATAGTCCCACTCAAAGACTATCGATCCTCCATCCACTGCCCCACCACTGCCCACTCGGCACCACCTAGTGAGCATCTCCCCACTGCCAGTCTCCTGTTGTCTGTCATTTGCAGTCCACTACAGACTCTCACTGTCCCCCATTACCATCCACTGTCCATCATCACTGTCCACCATCACCCCCACTGTCCATCGTCTCTGTCCCCCATCACCCCCACTGACCCATCACTCCCACTGTCCATCGTCACTGTCCCCCATCACCCCCACTGTCCATCATCACTGTCC
>NC_022033.1:2212044-2223457 GCF_000317375.1 Microtus ochrogaster | reverse complement strand
ACTGTCCATCATCACTGTCCACCATCACCCCCACTGTCCATCGTCTCTGTCCCCCATCACCCCCACTGTCCATCGTCTTTGTCCCCCATCACCCCCACTGACCCATCACCCCCACTGTCCATCGTCACTGTCCCCCATCACCCCCACTGTCCATCGTCTCTGTCCCCCATCACCACCCACTGTCCATCGTCACTCTCCACCCACCATCACCATCCATGGTCCACTGCCTACCACCTTCTGTCCATCAACCTAAGCCCACTGCCTAGTGTCTGGTCTACCACAGTTGTGTGACTCCCATTGCTCATCCACCTCCCACTGCTCTCTGGCCCCTGCCCACGCCTCCACTGCCCACAGTTGCTGCTGCTCTCTACACCATTTTAGTGACTCTGGGGAGTCACTTGTGGTTGGCCCAGTGGTGACCCGTGGTGGTTGTCAGTCAGATCCTAAATACACACAGCTATGTAGACTCACATATGATTCAGGAATACAGAGGAGGTGATGGCTGCCCAGAATTAATTCCTTTGTGAGTTGTAATGGACAGACAGACAGACGACAGTTCCACCCCCATAGCAGGGGAGTAGGCGTTTCCTCCATTTCCATGTGAGCCTTGAAGATTTCCCAAGGTGTATCCCGTACTGCTCATGCAGGTTGCATTACTGTACTGCTGCTTTGGTCTGGACACACAACTTGAGCATATCGCATTGTGCACGCCATTGCACCGCGCATCACGGATAAATGCTGCCTGCAGCACTCCGGCTCACACCACTGTGTTGAGAACTGCAGTGTCTATACAGAACAGTTTTCTGCTTCATAGACGCAGAATGGTTTAATTACAGAAAACAAACACCTTTAGTATTTCCCCATCATTCTTCAGCATAGAAGTATTAAGTTAGTCTATCTTTGGATTGTTCTGTGTTCAAATGTTTGATTTTTTTTTAAATGACATTTAAGTGGTTCACTTGAGTTTCTTTTTAAAACATTAAATGAATTTGGCTTGTGATAAGAATAGAATTGCTAATAATTTCTGAGATGGCCCTCTGCATAGTTTGCAGAGTTTTTCAGCATTGACGATTATACAATCAAAATATCGATCAACTCTGAAAAGCGTGGAAGATGCTCTGTGTGATATTTGTGGCCATATCAAATATTCAGCCACGATTCAATTCTTTGTGTAAAAATAAACAAGCACATACATCTCATTAGTATGCAAATTTACATTAATCTTTAATAGATGGTAAAATTCTATGTATACCGAAGAATTGTTTGCAAATACATGTCTTTGATTTACTGTCAGTAAATGTTCGATTTGTGCGGCTGCTTCATATACTTACATGCCCAAGGCTGTGTGAGAATTTCTCAGGTGTAGGAAAGGTCTGAGAAACTCTACAATGGGTCACCCTGCGGGGGGGGGGGGACTGCCTGGCTGTTCCTTAACCAGGAAGACAACCTGTCACAAACAAGGACCAATAACCGGAACCTTACCTTCTCTTGAGCGTGTGTCCTGAAGCCCGCAGTAGGCCAGCTTGACTTGCCTCCCACTATCCCAGGTTAACATGGTTCCCTGCAGAGTCCCTCCATCCCGATTGGCCAGATTCCAGCCCCTCCTCCTTTACCAACCTGCAGAGGCATTTGCCCCAAACAGTACTGTACTGTAGAGGGCCCGCTGGTCTTTCACCTCTGTTCTCAGACACGGCATGACAGGGAGGCCTGCAGACTCACCATTATCCTAACAGGAGGGTCCTCTGTGTTCCTCTGCTTCTTCCATAGCCAGGAACCAGAGCCCGAGCCAACACTCTGCACGTCTGTTTGCATGAGGCTAGTGTTCATCTCTTTGACTCAAAACAAGACACAAGGCGGGCTTCCACCTTACAGACCAGGAAACTGAAGCTCAGGTCCCTGGGCCCAGGTCTCAGGGGCTCTAATGGAGGAATTTGCATTCTTACCACCCCTGAGAAGGCTCCCTGGAGCCACTGTCCCTGCATCACGGCAACATGGGAAATAATTCACAAGGTCATTTGGGAGAAAGCCCAACAACTGAGCTATTAAAAATCAAACAGCAGACCCTGGGAGAGCCCTCTCTGCAATCATAGAGCTGCTGCTTTGGCTTGGGATAAAATGTCAAATGTGGCCTAGCTGGGGAGGGAACCCCCCTCCCCCCACTCCCACCCCAACAGAGCACAGGCTCCCAACAGCTCATAGGCATGTTTCCTCTAGGCTTTCGGGCACCATTTCCTGGTCAGAGCACAGCGTGATGCATGGACAGTCTCCTGGCCACAACGTGGGCTCCTTTTAGCTCGGTCCACCTCCTGTTTACGCCAGTACTGTAGACCCCGTTATCCAGACCGTGTTGCTCAGAACACCTCATCTTGACCCGAGCACAGAGCTACAGCTTCCACGTCCACTTTGGATTCCTCCAGGGGCAGGCCCATTTAGAATTTTCTACTTGTTTTGTATTGTTTAATGGTGTGCGCGCCTGATCAACACACAGCTGGTGGGCTTGCAGACAGCGAAGACCCTAGTGTGGCTGGCATAAGACGTGCCCTGAAGAAAGCTGCTTCAAGCCTCTGTGGTCTCCAACCCCTCCCCGTGGAGAACCCAATTTCAGAGCTCTAGCCTTCTAGGGTTAGAATTCAGGTGAAGTGGTTCTTTCTTACCTGGCTTCTCCATTACCCTATTTGCGAGGCGCACGGGCAGCATCACGTGAGACCAGAGCTTCTCACCGTTTCCTCGGTGTTTCCCTTGGAAAACACTGCTGAGCCGTTTGCCAGCCCTGGGGCTTAGGGAGCTGACAGGTGCACTTCTTGGGCTACAGTGAGAGCCTTGGATGTGCCTTTTAGTGACCCTGCGCTTACATCTCAGGACACGTGGTCGTGGGCTACAGCTGCCAGGGCCCAGCACAGGTGAACGCTGAACAGATATTGGTGATCAAAAGGGAGAAAAACTGAGCATGAAATGTTAAACTCAGCAAGCAGAGCTGTAGCATTGCCTGATTCGTGGCCTGGCTCAGAATCTTCCTCTTCTGGAGCAGGTTATAGGCAGACCCCATTCTACTGCTGGCAAACAGACCCTCCATTCCCAGGGCCTCCAAGACCCATAGCCCCACAGTGTGTCCAGAGAGGTGAGCTCCAGTCTCTGGACATGATTAAGATCAGACTGCTTGCTCCCCCTCTTTGGAAAGCACAGACAGCCTCTGCCTGACGGCCTCCAGGCTGTGGTGGATGAGAATAAGCCTGGGAATCGTGGTCCATGTTCACGGCAGCTTGGCTTCCTGTGCACCATCTTCTGTGGTCCTCGGGAGTAGGGGCCAGGCACGGCTATGCTGTTCTGCCACCTAGGCCCATAGCTGTGCCTTCAAAGCCGTAGACTAGCAAGAGCCTGGAAGAAGGGTTCCTGTGGAGTGTGAAGGGACTCTGGGACCTAAGCCCAGGAGGCTGCGTCCTGCCCCTTCTGCTGCAGATTAGAGGCAGGTAGATTCTTATATACGAACTGAATAAAAACATAGGAAGGGCCGCAGCGCCTTTTCTGACACTGAGTGTCACATTCATTAAAGTTGAATTTGATCTGTTTTTAATATCACGTTAAGTCAATTCCATCTTGGAATGCAGTGGTTATAGTTAGCATAAATCTGCCCCACACAGCAACTTCATTTATATTAGCTTTTATTTAACTGGGTAAAAGGTAATTTGTTTTTATTAATTGATTCATGTTCCTCCCTCAGCTGGGCTAGCCACGAGCCTCAGGCTGCGCACAGGGAGCTGCCCGCCCCCTCCCCCACTGCCGGTGGCCGCCCACCCTGGCATCGATGATGATGATGATGACTGCCAGGCTCAGGCAGCCTGTTATATTGCCTTCTCTAGTTTCAGGGGTCCTTGGCCAATTGATTCATCAGACTTCATCTGAGGTAAGCAGGGCCCCCTCACACTCCACCTTAAGCTGTGGGGATTGCACAGAAAACCAATGGCTTTGGAGCAGAACACGGGTGTCAGGCCCCACACAGCCTGCAGGCAGCTCCCACAGCCAGACCTGAAGTGCTCCCCTCAGCTGTCAGCTGCCTGGCACGCTCTACCCCCTCATCTGTCTTTTGGCCCTCTCCCAAACCACAAATATGGGGCTGTGCCTCAGTTCCCCCCCTTGGTCATGCATCTTGTTCTTGCTCTGTCTCGAGCCCCAACCGTTTGCACAGAAGAGTCCGGCAAATGCTGAGGACGCCTCCCTGAACCCAGAACCCACCACACACTCTGAGCAAGGCTTGGGTTTGTAAGCTCCCGCCCCGCAGAGCAGGGGGTTCTCAGAGAGGCCCTGCCCTCCATCCCCCTGAATTACAAAGAAGATACCATCACCCCCCTTTTGTCCTCTCCTCAAACCTTATGCATGGACCATACAGGAGCCGTTTCTCCTTCCAGTAGCCTGTAGGTAGACCAGGAACTCCTGCCAAACTTCATTTGATGAGTACCTGGGCAAGCAGGCTTCCAGTGAAAAATATGGGCCTCACACCTCCTTGTTCCGGTTCCTTTTGTGACGAAGGGCTGGTGTGGCGGGCACGAGGAGAGTGTTTGTAATCTCGTAAATGCTGAGTTCTTCTCCATAACAGAAGGACCCCATCGTTTTATGTGGAATGGTTACATCTGTGTAGCTGTGTGAGGTACATGTGTATTCATGTGTGTTTTGATATGGGGGTCTCCCACTGAACCTGGAGTTCACTGGTTGCCTAGGCTGACTGTCCGTTAAACTCCTGGCATACTCCCAGCTCGGTTTCCACAGCACTGAGGTTACAGGGCACATGTGGCTTTTTACATGGGTGCCATGAATGGCCTCATGTTTGCCTGGCAAGCACTGACTGAGCTATCTCCCCAGCCCTAAAATGCCTATAATTGGAAACATATTTAATGACACTATCTGCTCTGGTCCCTTTGTTCCCGTGACAAACATCTCTGGCTGGAGAGATGGCTCAGCGGCTAAGAGCACTGGCTGCTCTTGCAGAGGACCAGAGTTAGGTTGCCAGTACCCACATCTCTGATCACAAACGTTTAGACTCCAGTCCTGGAGGACCTGACGCCATTTTCTGGCCTGCGTGGGTGTTGCTTACACACAGTGCACAGACAAAACACCCATACAAATGATACTAACAGCAACAATAATGATAATGACTAGAATATTTTTAAAATATATCTGATAGAAGTGGCTGAAGGGACGGAAGTTCATTTTGGTTCGGGGGATTTGGTCCTTCATGTCTGCGGGAGACACGGTGTCCTGGGAAGCTCCATTTGTACCAGTGGAGCCTAAGGCAGCCCTTCAGTCTCGGGGGCTAGGAAGCTCTCAGAGGAGGAAGCAGCTTCAAGGGCTGCTTGCACTTCTGCCAGCTGCACCAGGGAGTCTCAAAGGTCCCACAACCTCTCCAAGCAGTACCGCCGAGGGCCGAGTTCTCAGACATACGAAGTTGTGAGGGACAATTTGGACTGGAGCTAAACACATAGCTACTGATGGGCACGTGCCAGGGCGCAGCCGGGCACTTCGCTGGTGTTGCCCCTCCCTTTCTTTTAGTTTTTGTTTCTGTTTTTATATATTGACTGGAATTTAACCCTCTCTTCTCTCCTCCCTGTTCCTCCTCACTATCTCCCCTTTCCCTCCCATTCCTACCCCGTCCACTCCTCCTCCTCCGTTTCTCTTCAGATAAGGGTGGGCCTCCAGTGAATATCAGCCAGCCATGGTATATCAAGCTGCAGTAAGACTAGGCGTCTCCTCTCGTGCTAAGACTGGATAAGGCAATCCAGTAGGCGGGACGAGACCCAGAAGCAGGCAACTGAGTCAGAGACAGCCCCCTTCCTCCACCATTAGGAGACCCATAAGAAGACCAAGCTACACAGCTGTCACATATATGCAGAGGGCCTAGGTCAGCCCCATGCAGGCTCCCTGGTTGTCGGTTCAGTCTCTGTGAGCCCCTGTGAGCCCAGGTTAGTCGATTCTGTGGGTTTTCTTGTAGTATCCTTGACCCCAATGGCTCCGACAATCCTTCCTCCCCCTCTTCTGCAGGATTCCCCGAGTTCTACCTGATGTTTGGCTGTGGTCCTCTGCATCTGTTTCCATCGGGTGCTGGGTGAAGGCTCTCTGATGGCAGTTGGGGTAGGCAGCAATCTATAAGTACAGCAGGATGCCATTAGGAATTGGGAATCACTTCACTGACTTTTATTTTCATATATCTATCTATCTATCTATCTATCTATCCATCCATCCATCTATATATCTATCCATCCATCTATCTATGTAATTTATTTATTACTTATTGTGTTTAGTTCTATCCTTGGCCCCTGAGTCATCCAACCTCTGGGTCCTGGTCCTCAGGCGGTCTCAGGGGTGGGCTTCCTCTCACAGTGTGGGTCTCAGGCTGGACCAGTCATTGGTTGGCTTCTCCCACAATTTCTGTACCACCCTTACCCCAGCACATCCTGTAAGCAGGATAATTGTGGGTGGAAGGTTGTGACGCTGGCTCGGTGTCTCAATCCCTCCACTGGAAGTCTTGCCTGGTTATGGGAGATGGCCGCTTCAAGCTCTGTATCCCTCATTGCTAAGAGGATTATCTAGGATCAAACATAGATTCCTGGGAGTTCCCGTTACACTAGGTTTATAGCTCATCCCGAAGATGCGCCCCCCAATTCCAGTTGTGTCTCCCTCTCCCTCCATCCTCCCCCGACCTGATCCCCAGCATCGTCTCCTTTCCAGAGCAAGAACTCTGGGAAATACAACCCCATTATCAATTTAGAGACGAGGACGGGACTTCAGCTTGAACTTCGAGACAATGCTCTACACCTCACCTTCTCCTCCATCCGTGACACACACACACACACACACACACACACATGACACACATGTCTGCTACATGTAAATACTGAAGCTGTAGCAGGGTGGCCCCAGCCTTGCTTATGCGTGTAAATACCACGGAATGTTAATTGGACAAATGGTTCTCCGTGCTTTCCATAATGCCACTTACCATGTACTCTGTGCTTTAAACCCTTTTCAAAGCTTTTTCATCTCCATTATTCTGTTTAATCCAACTAATTGAACTTGAATCGGAACAAAGAAAAACACTGATAAATTAATTAAATCTCGGCCTTTTATCAGGGGCAGAAGGACAGGCAACACAGCTGTGTGGCAGCTGTTGGTGAGTGCCTATTGCAGTGTGACCACGAGGGAGAACAGAAGAGCAAGGGGGCCCCACCCTCCTGCTTCTGACGATTTACATGAAAAAGGAAGGAGAAAGGAGAAAATGCGATTAGTTCTTTAATATGAAATTCCTGAGGCTGCTTGTTTTCTGAAGTTTCCTGCTTTCCTTCTCTTTCTCTGGCCCTCTTTTTCCAAATCCTTTGCGGTGGCTTCAGAGAACACGTGCTGGTGTCAAGTCCTGGCTTGCGAGTGGCAGGGTTTCTCCCATCTTGTCTCAGTAGCAGGCCTCCTCACCCGCAGGATGGCACTGCCTTTACCTAGCCCAGGTCTAGCCAGATGGGCCTCCTGTTGAGAAGAGTTAACATGGAGATTAGCCCGCCACTGAGTGTGAGGGGAAGGCCTGGGCCATATGTGCACAGTTCCGTGGGCCTTCCACACATGGCTCTGTGGAGGGGAGGGGCTGGGCCATGTTTGCACGGTTCTGTGGGCCTTCCATGCGTGGCTCCGTGGAGGGGAAGGGCTGGGCCGTGTGTGCACAGTTCCGTGGGCCTTCCATGCATGGCTCCGTGGAAGGGCAGGGCTATGCCGTGTGTGCACAGTTCTTCCAAATGGGCAGGTGCAGGTCGTTCCGCCTGTTTGCTCAGGTGTTCCCACACAGCGCCAACCAGAGTCTGCCTCTGCTCATATAAGCAACATTCCTGTGTCAGTTCTCTGCCCCTACTCTGTGGGTACCCAGCTCTACCCTCACAAGACGCTATCTCAGAAGGTACAAAGTCCGAGGAAACAGTACCTCAGAGTTGGGGGACAGGAAGCACACCTCCTGTGCTTGACTGGTATTCGCCTCGCCTCTGTTGGTGGGAGGAGTGTGATCTCTACACTCACTGGACCCTACTGGGCCTCTTCCTTGTGTGTGTGCGTGGGGCAGAGACAACTTTCATTGTATCACTTGACTGAGGCACACCAGCCAGAGACTCATCCCAGGTTGGCCAAGGTCAAAGGTTCTTTCTTCTTCTTTCATTGGGTACCAAAGAGGGAGGAGGAGCACTCAGGTGATGCGTGTCAAGCCAAGGCAACTTTCGTCCACGAGTTCCAGCATTGGGGCAGACAGGGCTGATGGGGGCGTCTCACCACAGGCTGATGCTTAGCACCTCCCCTCGGATAGATGCTAAAAGCACCAAGTCGGGGGGGGGGGTTCAAAATCAGTCCGTGATACAGGTATTTGGAGGATTTATATTAACATGCATGGGAAGGTTATAGACATACATACATGCATACAACATATACATGTTCGCTTGCACCCATGCAGATAAACATACGGCATGCACAGCTGCGTGTATTCAGACACAGATTTCTCATTCCTTGATATTTCTTTGGCAAATCCCGCTGTGTGAGGAATTCATCTCATGGGTGAAGTGTTGAGGGGTGGTGCTGCAGGGCAGGGAAATGGCGGCCCCTTCAGCTGAAGCACAGCCTGCTGAGGAAGCCTCAGCCAACCAAGCTGAGCCCTGAAGAGGGGAGGGCGGCGGCTGAAAGAGTGGGCTTAGGAACAGCTGGGGTACAGGACCCCACCCTTGAAACACGTGAAAAGTATGCAGTTATTAAACCCAGTAGACAAAGTTTTGGGAAGTCGGGTTTTACCTTAAAAGGACAACTCTGCGGCAAGGGGAGCGGGGCCAGGACCAGCCTGTCTGGGCTCCCCCCCACCCCCAGAGCTGCTGTCTTTACCTCCTCGAGTCTCAGAAACATCCATACCTGTGCAGGAGACAGCGGAGCTCACCTGAAGAGTGTCTAGGGCTGTCCCCGTGTGACAGCAGGGAGGAGAGGACTGTGTGCTTCCTATTTACAAACAGGCCTCCAGGATTTCTCCAAAGCATAGTCCTGCTCCTTGACTGTTCTCTATGATTCTCTGTAATGCTGCTCCTTAAAATTATGGCACAGTCAAGCCCACTCCACGGTCTGGGGCTGCCGTGGGGGCAGTGGGTGCTCCTTCTTGTTGAAGCCACTGCAATTAGGCAGTTAGAAGAATCTTGTAAACAAAAATGCTTCCCTGCCGGAGGCGTCTCCAGAAGGGAGTCTGTTAGGTGTGGCTGTGTAAGAAGAGAGTTTTACCAACTTCTGCCCATGTTGGTGTCCTGCATTCATGTCGTGCCCTTGTTAGCTCCTGCGCTGTCCCTGGAGGAGGCTCGGTGAGAGACACGCGGGAGCTCCCAAATGGATGGTGCCACCTCCAGGAGCCTTAAAACAGTTCAAACTTGGTGTTTCGGATAGAGATCTGTAAGATTTCATTCCTTTTTCTTACCAGGCCTGCCTCAGCTTTTAGATTGCAACACACAACAGCTATCTACCAAGTTCGTACTTGAGAACCATACAATTAAGTTACAAAAAATAAATACATACTAAATAAATAAAAATGCAAAAACCTCATAATGCTTTAAGTAAGTTTATGCTCTTGTATCAGGCCACATTCATGGATACAGGCCGCACACTCCTGTACCACATGTCCTTATATCCCCAGGGACAAATTTATTGATTCGAGCAACCTTCAGGTTCCCCAGTCTGTCTTTTAACAGAAAATCTAAAAGTGATAAAACTAGAACCTCACACAGAACAGTGGCTCCTCTCCCTCCTCGTCTCCAGAATCTTCCACAAAGACCCTCTTCTTACTTCTTACCATGCAGGTCAGCACCATGTGGAAGCCCACACACATTTCAGAGGCAGGTCTGGCTCCTGGGCCCACTCAACTCAGGCACATCGTCGTCGTGGGAGCTCCGCTGTGCCTGGGCTAGGATGGCCAGCCCTGGCGGAGCAGGGGTCCTTCTATCCTCCTGATGCCTGTGGGCCCAGTTCTTCCCAGATGACTTAACTAATGGGGGCTTTTGGCAGGGGAAGTGTCAGGGCAACAGAGAGAGACCACAGGGCTAAAGCGCCTTCAGGGAGTTCTGCTGGACATGTTGAGGCGCTGCAGGGTTGGGGGTCTGGTGTGGTCTGCTCCGGCCTGCACTCTACAGCGCACAACCCTGTCACTTCTGCTTTCTGGTACACGGTGCTCAGATACGGCTGTGGTCCCTGGGGGCATTGCATCGCAGAGCCTCTTCCACCAAAGTGCTTGTCCCTCAGAGGCTAGGGCTTCCTGACATGGACAGAGAGGAGGGGGGCGAAGGCCAGCTGAGTGGCCACTGTGTGACCCCTGCTGAGTGCCCTTCTGGAACCTCAGTATGATCTTCGGTAACCCCACCTTCCGATCAGCTGCTTCCACAAAGGACTGCTGGTCCACGGCCCCTGCAGTTTTCCTGTGCCACAGACACCACCGGTGTCCCTTGCACATCTCCTGTCTCTCCCCATCCTCAGGTTCTCTTATCCAACTGCTGAGGTGGGGAAGACCCAGGTGACAGAGAACACATGTCTCCTGCCCCCCTGCATGCAGGACCTGCGTTTCCCAACTTAGATCCACAGTCCACAGCAATCCACTTGAGGGGAAGCAGTCGGCATAGGTTCAGGGAGGTAACACTCCCTCTATTGCACCGAGAAGGAATGCACATCCTTGCCTGGGAACATGTAACATGGACTCCAGCCATGTTGCACCAAAGTCTCCCTGTGTCTCGGCTGTCCCCTTCCTGTGGGTCAGCTGGACATTCCTGACCTCCCTGTGGTACCAGCTCTGCATTAGAGGTGACCTAGAGAAGCCAGCTTTGCCCATGGGGCATCATGGTGCTTTTGTAAACAGGTTCCCCGTTGTCAGCTTTCCTTCCTCCAGATGCATCGCCGGTGTCGCCTTTCACGCCGATGGTGGACTCTTTATGAAATTTAATAAGGACTGTATGCAGGTTGGTTTTCTTTGGGGGGCTGTGACTCTCAGATGTGAATGGTGGGGTGAGTGGCTTCACTTTCGTTATTACACTTGTCATATTTCAGAACTTCCTAAATATAGCCTTACATCAAGATAAAAAGGTTTCTGTCAAAATCGAGCGACATGTCAATTTTAATGAGCAACTGAAAAATTAACAAACGCGGCGTTCTAATCTAATTATGTTCCTTCGGCAAGCTCCCTAGAAATTGACTCAGGTCTGATTTGTCGGGCTCTCTGCCACTAAGACTGCGTGGCAACGCATAGGAGACTCACCCGGAACCTCCCTGGGCGTCTGACGTGGCCTTCTGCATCCACAGCCCTTCTAGGACTTTGGTCGTTTGCATGGGTGGCAGCACAGGCACAGAAGCAAGCTGTGTTCCCAAGTCTCCATCTCCAGAGACCCAGCTC
>NC_022033.1:2188531-2211556 GCF_000317375.1 Microtus ochrogaster | reverse complement strand
CACAGGCACAGAAGCATGCTGTGTTCCCAAGTCTCCATCTCTGGAGACCCAGCTCCCAGAGAACAGAAGACATGTTTCCGGTAGCCATACACCCGGAACCCTGCCATGCTGACATCACTCTGCAGACGTGGCCTGTCTGTCTGCTTTCCTAAATCAGACTTTTATTAGCACATATGGTGCCCTCCTCACACAGCAGCCAGTAGGGCTCTTTTACTGTCCTAAAGCCCCTGTTCAGCCTGAGCAAAGTCTTCATGGCCCATGACAGGATGAAGGGACCCTGCCAGCTTGTCACCAAGTACAAGCCTGTGGAGAATCTTCCAGTCCCTGATCTGTCCTCACAGAGGTTTTTGTTCTTGTCTTCCACTGTACGCTGCGTCTCTGTGACGTGACATTTCACTCTAGCCACGGAGAAAGCCCAGCCCACTGCCCAGTCTCAGACTCCTCCCCTTTCCACAGATCGCTGTGGGTCTGTGCTTACAGCGCTGAGGTTTGGTTTTGAGGGAGAAGTGGTGAGATGTGCTAGACAGCCTGTAGAGTGGGCGTAGAGTGGGCACCCTTCCGGCACTCGCCATTCCTCCTGGCAGAGAGTCTACTGTGTGTCTGGAGAAACACACCTAGCATGCCCACTTAGCATGCCCACCTAGCATGCAGGAAGCCCTGGGATGCAGTCTCCAGCACTGCATACCCCAGGTGTGGCGGCCCATGCTTTTATCCTAGCATGTGGGAGGTGGAAGCAGGAAGATCAGAATTTCAAGGTCGTCTTCAGCTATATAGCAAGTTTGAGTCCTGTGAGACCATGTCCGAAAGGGGAAAATAAAACCCTAATTACTGTTTTGGGGGAAGTGTGGGGTAGATGGTACAATAAACGAAGAGGAGTTTGAAGTTATAGAAGCCGTGGTGGAGCTAGGCCACTCTGAGCATTCAGAAAGCTCTACGAGCAAAGGAAGGACGATGGTCAGGGCCTGGATGGACGGTGTACTGTCATCTCTGCTCTGCCTGGACCACAGTTCCTGCTAGAATGTGGATGTTCACTTGGTCCCGGCCCTGGTGCCCGTGCTCTGAACATGGTCAACCCACTTAGGCAGGAGTCTGATGGTTTGGGAAGGCTCCCAACACGGGCTAAAACATTTCTTAGTCTAAAACACAGCTCAGTTTCCCACTATCCTAGCCTAGTCTCAATAAGAAAATCATCCCCAGGGACTGAATTTTGAATCAGTGGGCGGGATGGAGAACCAGCCTTACCACACGGCAGTGGTTTCCATGGTGAGCTGTTCTGGTGTCACTCCGGAGACCTGGGAGCCTAACTCACTGTGGTCACATGAACTTGAGAGATCTGGAGGCGATAGGTGCAGGAAAGTCATGTCTATTCTGTCGTTCTTGTCTTTCCTCCAGTTCCTAGTGCGTCGTTTATATCTGCTTTAACTATCCAAGGACTTATAATAAAGAGGAACTCATAACACAGCTGGCCGTAAACTGGATCACTCAGGTGTGGCTCTTATTACAGATCATTATGATCATATAACCCGCATTAAATCTGAATCTAAGCAGAATCCTTCTCTGGAGGTACTTTGCGAGCATTTTAATAAATTCTGTTTACTGCCGATCCCTGGGTGGATATCGTCTTCATAATTCCATGCACATTTGTAACGTGGGGTCCGTAGGAGATACAGACTTCGATTCCTTGAGGACTGGAAGCCTGTTTTCAAGTCAGTGTTCTTTGATGGTGCGAGGTCTTTGCTGCAAGCATTCTTTTTTATTTTGGTTGTATGAACATCACTCCAGAAGGGTCCTTTCTTAGAATCTTATTTTTGTGCAGCCCGGGGAACTTTGAGAGGGATTAAAGTCACACGTAACCATGTCACACTGTGGCACAGGGAAGCAGCAACCAAACGGCTGGAACTCTCGCACTGTGTCTTGCCCAGCCTTTGCTCTGACACTTCCCCAAAATCCACTAGAACTAGATAAGACCCAGAGCCAGTCAGGGTGCCCCAGGGGACAGTGAAGAGGTAAAAACAGCAGGGACTTAGATGCCTTAGTTCTGAAGGTGCTTCATGGTGGCCTTAGGAGTGGATGTTTCTGTTCTACCTAAGGACCAGAGCCAGGAGGCAGGTCCTGCAGGCAGGAGCTGTAAACATCTGGTGACCTTGGCTTCCAACTGTTCCTTCTGGTGCTCGCCCCAACAGTGTACTGAGTCCGTGTTTGCAAGTTGAGCTCCTGTCCCCATAATCGGTGTCCCACTGATGGTTCATGTCTAGGCCCCCATACATGAGAGAGAACAGTGTGGTCCATCTGGACTCCATGGCTGCTGTAGGAGGAGAATGTGTGACCAGATGCATCAGTCAGAACGCAGAACTCAAGCAGCTTCCAGAGTCTGCTTAAGTGTTTGCATCTGTAAGTGAGGCTGGCCCAGGACCTCTCTTGACGGTATCAAAAAGTTTGCATGGATTCATAAGAAAGTTCTAAAGTGTCTGATACACTGAGCTGTGAGTGACTGTTAATGTTTTGATGTGTGTGCATATGGAGGGAAAACAAAACAAGAGGGAGAGGGAAAGAGAGAAGTTGGGGGGCAGAGGTCAAAGTTGAGCACCATCCATCCTGCTTTTAGAACTCTCTCAAGAGCTGGAGCTCATAAGAAAGCTGGACTGTCTGCTGGAATTCTAGAGGGTCTGTCCCACTGAGCTATTTATGTGGGTTCGGGCATCAAACCCAGATCTTCATGTTTGCAGCACAGCTTGCCGACAGCTGTCTCCATCTCTCGAGACTCATAGAGAGTCATTGGGTGAGATGGAGAGAAGAAGGGCAGACTAGCCATGCCACACCCCGCGTGGTCGAGGTAGCAGAGGACGGGGGCACGCTACACGTGCTAGCAAAGACCCAGCTGTGGACGTGTGCAGATGCAGCTAAGAAGGGGCTGCGGTGTGTGCAGAACCCCAGGAGCGATGCTGTCAAGTGCAGACTGCTGGAAATTCTCCTCTACACTACCTGAGGAAGCAGAGTTTTCAAAGAAGGATTTAGATAATGCTGCTCAGGAGCAAAGTGAGGATTAGCTGGGATTTTAAAGTTTGTTCTCACCATGCGCACTGCTCACGTGGAAAGCCCCAAGGCTGTGGCCCTGGGTTAGCACTGTGGAGCCCTGAGTAGCACTGAGAAAATACTGGTGCTGGGAGGGCCTGGATGACCATACCCCATATCGCATGCCCAGGCAGGGTACCCTCTACCTCACAACATTCGGACAGGGCACCTCTCTTCTGTCCCCCAGGTTCACTGATGCTGCCACCTCCTAAGATATCACCGAGCAGGTATCTCTTGGGACGAATGTGGACCTCTGCCCTGCAAAGCAAATAAACAGGATGTTAGAAATACAGAACAGGCTCTGTGGGCCACTGCCTGAGGCCATGACTCCCCAACCCTGGCTGTGAGAAGGGAACAAGGCAGAAGTATTAAGACTGCTGGTTCAGATTTTGAGGCACATCTGGAAGATGCAGATGGGGAGCTAGGCAGCATCCAGGGCCCTGGATCTACACATTTACCTGGCTGTACTCATTCTGTCTCTGGAGGTGCTCCTGGTCATTCCTGTCTTCTGACAGGAATCCTACTGTGACCCCTCTGCCATCAAACGACCCTTTTATAGGGGTCGCATATCAAATATTTACATTATAATTTATAACAGTATTCAAATTACAGTTATGGTGCAGTGATGAAATAATTTTCTAGTTGGGGTCGCCACAACATGGGAGACCGTGTTAAAGGGTGGCAGCGTCAGGAAGGCTGGGAACCACTGGTTTAGGGAGATAAATGGACTGAGCCCTCGCCAATCAGCTCTATTAACATATTCAGCAGTAGGCAGGCGTGAGATGGCATAACTCAATTTCTATCTTAAATCATTGTTTTAATCTCCACTTGAATATCATCATTTAATTTGTACATCCAGCTGGAAATATTGATTTTTGGAGGCATTCATTCTGTGCATTATGTAAAATTCTATTTGCTCTCTGCTGTGGAAATATTACTTTGTGGTTTAAAACAGGATTGAGATTGTTCCATTTTTTTTTCCCTCCCCTCGTGTCTCCTGCGGATGTTTCTGTACATGCTGAGTAGTAACTAGGGCTGAAGTTAAAGCGAGGCGTGTGAGAGTGGTTGGGTGGAGGAGGCAGAAACAAAAGCTGTTTCCTTGGTTCCCATGACTATATAAGGCTTGCTCTACACATCCATGTTTAATGCACCCTTTAAGGCTGGCGAATTTGACAGTCACAGGCTCACGGCCATGATCAGGCACTGACCGGCAGCAGCCTGGAAGACCTCCAGATCAGCTGTCCTCAGGACAGCAAACCTCAAGAATAAATGCTGTGGTTTCGCGTGTTCCCTGCTGTGGGCATTTGTAGTTGATGACACCACATTGAGACGTCAGATATTAGACACTCCTGAGTTGGCCGTCATGTGAGGTGCCTTAGCTGTCACGTGAAGATGACTCAGCCTTCCCTCCCGGGGGCAGAGGGGACTGCTCCCACTACTAGAGCTGAGTGATTTCCACTGTTCGCATTTCCCAGCTGAGGCTCCTGGTCCACTGACAGTACTGGCTTTACAGGCAGGTTCCAGTTTTCTGGATGCTAAGCCGTCCCATGGCAGGGTATGCTGAGTCAGCTTGTGGAGGTGTGACCAGCCAAGGAGACTCCAGGGAATGCTCCAGGAAAAACGAAGCAAGTTCATTTCACTATAAATTATATAATGTATTAGTGTTTAACCACATTCATTTATTCTCAACACAAATATCTTTGTTTCACGGAAATCATTTGCATCGTGTATATGTCGGATATGCGATCAAACATGCACCGTTCAATCAATTCATTCCTTATCAATATGGTTATCCCTTTCAAAGCCAGTCTGTTAAGACACCATCTACTTGTGAACCAGCACGCACCCACCAGGACCCTCTTCTCTCAGAGTTAGGGTCCCTAACATGAAGCTGTACCCGAAACCTGGCTCTTACCTTAGGACCATATCATCATGGCTCTGGAGACGGCTCTCTCCACAAGCCCCACGCCCCCATTCCCAGCTCTACGCACAGAAAGGAAGGTGCACAGCTGCCTCCTGCCTTATTCCTCACAGGTGCTTCCGGCCCAGGCTGGATCAGATAGGGACTGGGGCAGTGCCTACCCACTGTGCCATCTAGCAGCCCACGCTTGCTGAGTCACTGGTAACAGGCTGTAACTGAAATGCAGGTAGCTTCTGGCATGCTAAGAAGCCTGTCACCTGCCCTGTGGTATGGCGAGACCCGTTGGACCCACAGTTTCCGACCAGGGTGCTGACTTTGTGTAGAGACCTCAAACTAGGTCCAGGGTAGCTTTGCTCCAGGCTCTGGCCATCTGGAAGCCTGCTGACGGGCAGGTGCGGGTGAGACTGGCGGGAGAGCGGGCACATCAGGTGCTGAGCAGGTGTAGCCTTGGGCTTCACCTCTGTTGCCCACCGTTCCTGTGGACCCAGAGCAGGGCGAGGCGCAGAGCGGCCCAAGAAGCGGGGTGGGCGGACGACTGAGAGGAGGGAGATTGTGGCTCGAACGACCTTGCCCGTGGCCGGCTGCGTAGTGAGCGCACTGCCTGTGTTTGAAAACAAAAGCCTCCATGATAAGATCCACATGAGCTATCCAGACATGCATTGGGTAGCTGGTGCTGTGCTCCGGAGTGGAAACAGGTTGAGAAGCATTTAAATTTGTCCCCTTGGAACTGAGATTCACTGCGGAGACTGTAGAAAATGGGGACAGCATGGTCCCCAGATCCTGATGTCTACTTCCTGGACACTCTTGCATCTAGCATTGCCGAGACCCACAATAAACTTCCTGTCATGTAATGCCAATCTCTGAGCTCTGGACCTCTGGCCATAGACGCCTACCGGAGTGTTTGGTGTATAGAACTAGGTGCCAGGGGTTCCCACAGGGACAACTGGGGTGGAGGTTGCTTGCCCCAAAGAAGATCCCCAAATCTACAACGAGTGGTGGCAGACCAAAAGAACTCCCAATTTCTATGCCTGCTTCCACTCTGCATATCCGATGCTGGCACAGAACTTTCCAGAACCTTAAGGATAGATTAAGTGGTAAGGCTGCATGCTGGTTTATTTTGTACCTCTTTGAGGTAAATGACAGAAATGTTGACACCCCCAGGCCCCGTGGCGTGGGCCTTGAACTCGGTGGCTGTGCAGGAGTCACTGTGACCTTCCGTGGCTCTGTTTTGAGCTGTAGCAAAGCACGGGCCACTGCACTTGAGCCCACCTCTCTCCAGGCTCTGGAGCCCCTGGGGTTCCTAGGTTATGTCATGCCATCACAGTTCGGGCGGGAGAAACATTGGAAGCCTTCCTGTGAGGAACTCAAATAGCTGGCTGGCTGCAGTCCTACCTGTGCAACAGAAACGTGTGGGAAGGGGCCTGCTGATGCCTCTCCAGAAAATGGTTAAATGCCCGGTGTTCATAGGCTCTGAGCTCATCTTCTCGGTGAGCAATCAAATGTTGAATTCTCCAACCTCTCTGTCCTGCTGCTAGAGGGGACACGAGCTGAGCATGTGAATTCTCCAGAGTGGGCGTAGGCGCCCCCGAGTCTCACTGTAACTGGCCAGCACCCTCCGCCACCCCTTTACGTGTGATTACCCTGTGGAGTATGTCAGAGTTCTCAGCACGTGCACTGGTTCATTGTATACATTTAGAGAATGTCACAAGTAGCCAAGGACAAAGTACTACTGGGGGTCCCTCATGCAAAATTGACAGGTGTTGATATTTCACCCCACAAGCTCCAGATCCTCGGGTTAAAAGGCGTCCCCTGAATCACCTATGGAGAACAGGACATCAGTTCCCCCGGAGCTGGAGTTGCAGGCTGTTTCGAGCCATCACCACATTTGGGTCCTCTGCTAGAGCAGTCCTCCCTTACCCACGGACCCCTCTCTCCAGTCCTGTTTCCTTCCTTCTGGCTGCCCGTGACGCCTCTACTCCTGCCCTGCCGCATGTACACAGAGACCATGCCGGGTTCCCACAGAAACTTATTTGAAACTCATAAGTGGCATTATCTCCTTGTCTATCACAAGGATTTTTTTTTTCAAGATGATTGCTACTTTTGAGTCTCCTGCATTGCTCTCAGTAGCTGTCCATCAAAGGAACGTGCCTGCCATGACGTGTTCCTTTGCTGCTGCCACTTCCTACGGGGATGCCTACCTCTGCTTTCCTCCTCCAGGGCACCTGGAAGGATCCCCCTCTACTGCCCCTGGACAGTAGGGCTAACCATGAAACTTACCTTCACGGCAAAATGTGAGTGGAAACGGTGTCTGTCCTCAAAGGCCAGCTAAAACCCTGTACTGTGAAGTTCTAGGAGAAAATCAGTCAGAGCAAAATCCTTAGGCAACGCCAGTCCTCACCCAGGCCGGGCATTGGGTCTAGAGGGCTGCGGGAGTTGCCGAAGCTGGGGAGACATGGGGACTGGTGAAGACTGCTTGTTATTATAGCAGAGCCACCCTCTCCTGACCAGCGGAGCAGTTCTGGTCTCTTGTCAGTGTGGCCCTACCTGGGTCTCTCTGAAGTGGCCACCTGAACTCACTAGGTCAGAAACAACTGTGTGGGTCCTGTCCCCAGCAGGGAAGCAGCAGGACCTGTGTTCCACGTGCTCCCTGTACACAGGAATTTGGGTTCTTCATTCCTGCCAGTCAGAGGCCCGAGTTTCTGCCTGGACTTCTGTTAGCTATGCATCCACTCACACAGCCAAGTTTTCTATAGCAGCCCTTTCAATGGACAAATGTCATACTTTCACAATGCTAGGGGTCACTTTATATTAGTATAAAAAAATTAAAAACATCCCGCACGGGCAGTGTCAGCTTTTATAAACATGTGGAGTATATTTATTAGCGGGAAGCCTAGCCAGGGTTCTCCATGCCTGTGAGGAGATGCAGCTGCAGCGGCCACTCGCCATAGGGAGCAAGGGCTGCAGTGCCACGCTGGCCCTGTGCACATGTTCCACAGACTCTCTAACGATGTTTAAAGTTCCTGTGACTTCGAAAGTGACAGTTTCCTTTGTCGGTAGGAGTGGGGATGGCAGCGTTTAGTTGAGTGATAAAAATGTTACGTTCACTAATGTCATTTAGCTCTGCTAATTTCACAACCTTAATAGGATTCATTTGTCACTTACGACATTGCCAAACCAAGCAGTTTTCTTTCTAACTTACTTATAAAACTTAAAAAGAAAAAAAAAAAAGAACAACACAAAGCAACAACACTGATGGCCCCTCTGGTCTGTGTCTGACAGGACAAGGGGTTGGAGCAGAGCAACAGTGCAGCAGAAACGCCGAGCTGTGAGGGGTAGTCTCTTAAAGAAGTGCATCAGACTCACAGGGAACACAACTCCCCCACACACACACACACACACTGAAGCTGAGGAGAAGGGCCCAGTGCTGGCAACAGCAAGGATTCTTCCTCCACATAAAACTTCTTCCTGGTCCCTAAGGAGTTTGTCCCCAAACTCTCTACCATGCCCCCAGGCTCTGCAGCTGGTCTCTGCTGGAATGGATCATACCACCCTTTTCAGATCCTCTTCAATTCCTTCAGCCTTCATCCTCTTCAGATCTGTCTGAGGGCATTGGCGGTTCCTGGAGATGGGTGTGTTTGTCACTGTGGTGTGAATTGAGGCTCCAGGCATTCAGTCCAGGTGGGGTGCTCCAACACACTCTCGATGTCATAGGCAGAGTTGCCCAACTCCAATTGCCACTAGTGCCCCTGAGGCTGAGAACCCCTGTTCGGATGGTGAGTGTGCCTCGGTACTGTGGCTTTGGAGCCCACTGTCCTCTGCAGTGAGAGCAGCTGTGATGATGCCTCCGACTGCACCTGGATTAGAACACCAAGGGCCACAGAGAAAACCACACCCATTCTGCACTGCTTCCCTCAGCCCCACTATGCCACCCCCCCCCCACTTTCTAGAATACATTGGGGACCAGGGGGCAGTTTGGGATCATTGTGGAGAACAAGCAATATGAATCTGACTCTGGCCCTATGCAGGACCCCTGCCACCCTATCTGGTCGCAGGAAAGAGGATCTGGCTATTGTTCCCAAGAGATCAGAGTCACACAGGTATAAACATAGAGAAGGGACCTACCGATGAGTCTTGGACAGGTAAAGTGTGGGCAGAGCCATATTTGCAGCCTGAAGACTTAAACGTACCTGTGCTAAGGAACTGTGGCATCTGCCCTCCAGAGCCTGCCTCAGACAGCAGGAGCCTCTGGGTGCTGCAGGGTCCACATGGAGATTTCTCTGGACCATTTTCAGAGCCCAGGGCAGTCCATCAAATGGAATGCTCCACGTGAGCCTCGAGCTTTGCCAAGCAGCTTCGGAAGTACTATGGCCATTTATGGCTCCCACGTGAGAGTAACCGTGCTTTTTAAAAAGACCAAGTGGTCTGCAGTGTTAAGAAATTACCTTTAAAATGCTAAAATTATGGCCATGTCCAATAAGTGTGCATTTGGGAAGTGGCAGTAAATTCAGCGAATGGCCAATTAACATTTCAAGCGCCACAAGCCGCTGCACACTGAAACTCTGATGGCCCGTCACCAGAAGTAGACTTTTCCCCGGGGTCACGGCATGGGTTTGTAGTGCCCACCACCCTGGAACTTCCTCCGCAGGGCTGGCTCTGTGTGTCACTGGGCACCGGCCTCTGCATTAGGTCATGTCTGCGCACTCTGCCCCTCCCACTCCATCAGGTCTTGTTCTTGTAAGGCCAGCTGGTGGTATGAGCTCCCTTTTCATGGCCAGTGTAGAAATTCTCCTCTCCTGTCACCCTTCATTGTGCAGCTGCCAGAGCTTGGCAGAAGAAATCAGGGCATTCCTGGGGTGCTGCCAGTCACCAGGCATAGCGGGTAGGGGAGCTGTGTCCTGCCGCCAGGGACTCATTGACTGTGTGTGTGTGTGTGTGTGTGTGTGTGTGTGTGTGTGTGTGTGGTACAGGAAGAGAGTGTGTGAGAGAGAAAGTATGTGATAGAGAGAGCATGTGTGTGATAGTGCGTGTGTGTGTGTGATCTAGAATGAGTGTGTGCTTATGTGGAGGTTGAGGGGTGAGAGAGGGGTGTATATGCATTGCAAGAAAGAATGTGCATGTGTGCAAACAGGGTGCACCTATGTGTGTGCATATATGTAGGCTGCAGTATAAGATGTGTACATAATGTCTGCATGTAGTGTGTAAGTACATGTATGTGGGCTTCAGCATGGGCTGTGCCTATGTGGGTAGTATGTGTGTGCATATATGTGGTATGAGGTATGTATGTGTGTGTGTGCTTGTGTGTTTGTGTTTGTTCATGTATGTGAGCGAGGGTGTGAGTCATGTGTACAATCAGACTCTTGATCAAACTTATAATTTGTTTGGTACCGAAAAAGAATCCCTCTGCGGTGGCTGAGTTCCCACAGGAGAACGTCTGCTCTGAAAACAGGAGAGAGGTTTTTGGTGGATGACCCGTACCAAGGAAATACTGAAGAACTAGGTCACAGCCAGGGAGGGGCCCACGGAGAGACTTCCGGAGTTCGGGCCAGGTGGGGGCCTGGGAGATCCCAGCTGAGACCAAGCAGTGCGGGGGTGGGGGGTGGGGGTGGTAAAGGGAAGGAGAAGAGAGAAGGGAGGAGGGAGGGAGGAAGCGCCTACCTGGCAGGCACCCTGCTTGCACTTGAAGCACAAGGGACACCTGTGACAGGAAGGAAGTGTGGACAAAGAGGGCAGGAAGGAGAGCAGCGGGTGCCTGTCAAGATGGCAGAATTAATCCCTCCCACCCAGCTCTGCAACATTTTAAAATCTAATATTTGAACTCAATATTGAGTGAAATTCTTGGGGCAACATTTTATTCAGATGGGTTGTGTACTCATGACATAAAATGTGTATTAAAAAATTAAAATGTGTTACAGAAACATAAATTCTCAGAGTGTCTCAAATAAATTGCCTCTAAAAGCACACATCTCTTAGCAATTCAAATTGAATTTTGAGCGGTCAAAATGAGCAGCCTCTGATCTATAGCCCTGCCTCGGAAGGTTTTAGGATCATTAGCGGGTCCTCCAAGCAGAGTCTTGGGGACAAAAATGAAGACAAGAAAAGTCAGGACATGGGAAGAGTTGGCAGGTGACCAGGTGACTAGAACCGTACCTCTGGACCAGTAGGACAGAGGCATGTCCAGAGGGAAGGAGGAGGTTGGGGTGGGCAGGAGCCAGGCAACACACCGGCTTTGGGTCTGGAGCGGGTAGAAGCCACCACAGGGTGGGAAGTGACAGGGCTGTGTGCAGGGAAGCAGCAAGGCTGGCGGGGCAAGTCTCCCTGGTGCAAATGAGCTGGCAGCCGTACCATGCCCGCTTCCTCAGGTTTTGGTGGAAATCTCCGCACAAGCACTCTGATACCAGGAAGAGCCGGCAGCCGTGGATGTGGAATATGCCACCCAGCGGTTGGTCGGGGCATTGGCGTTCCTTGGGCTGGGTAACAGGTGATAAGGGGGAGCAGGGCCCTGCAGCCTCACCGGCCATTCCATCACAGAGGCTGGGAGTTGGGAGGACTGTGGGCCGTTCCTTGTTGGAGCAAGAAGTGTAAGATGGCACTTAAAGTTGGCCTCACCCTCCCAGACTTGGTCTACAAACAAGACGGGTCCAACAATGCCACACTGAGTGCTGCTGTATATGTGTGTGCATGTTTGCGTTGTGTGTGTGTGCATGTGTTTGTGTGTGTACATCAACACACTTGTATCTTACAGGGCCACACTGAATGCTGGGGTGTGTGTATGTGTCATGTGTGTGTGTGCATGCACATGCGTGAGTACACGCGCATATGCGTGTGTGCGTATGTGTGTGTGCCTGTATTCATCAACACACTTGTATGCTTTTGAGAAAGTGTCCCTCACTGGCCTAGAACTCAGTGAGTAGGCTAGGCTGGCCGGCAGGCCCTCAGAACCTGCCCATGTGCACCTCCTCAGCCCCAGGACTATAAGATCTCCAGCATCCCTGACTTTTTCATATGGGTTCTGAGCTTTGAACTTGGGTCCTCTCGCTTCCGAGGCAACCCGCTTCACTTGCTGGGCTACCACCCGAGCCTAAACACTGCTTTTCTTCAAATGTAATGACGTTCGGGATTTGGGTGAGCTGCTGAGAAACATGCTTGGCTATAATTTGCATTCTTTGTGGACAAATTTAGCATTTTTGTGTATGCTTTGTGGCCGTGTCTGTGTGTGGCCCAGCAGCTGTTTGATCATTGTGTTTATCCACATCCCTGGCTGCACCCAACGCTCTGGAATTCGAGCCGCTGCTCCTGCCTTCGTGGATCTTAGAGCATGTGGGCCCCAGCATTAGCCAGATGATGAGCGGGAGGACCAATCCCACAGATATGGTGTCTGGATGAACTCTTTCTGGGCCAGCTAGTCAGCTCTACTTAGCTCTCTGTTCCCTCAAGTCAAGTGCCAGCTAGCTGTAGAGCCCGACCATCCCTTCTTCTGAAGGCCTGTTTCCTGAGAGGCCCCTCCTTGAACTTGTAGCAGCCTGTTATTCTCCCAGACACCCCTTTGCCTCGGATTGATCTTTCTGACTCTCTCTCTGCCGGGACCATGAGGAATCAGCCTCTGCCTGCTTCCAGAGTTCTCCGTGGCCCGGTCCCATCCTGTCTCCACCCAGTGCCCACTGTCACCACGTGCGGTGACCTCTGTCCACCTTGTGGCCTTTGTACCCACACAGACTCTTCACCTGGGTGCTTTACAGAGCCCCAGAGGCTGCACGCACCTTACAGCTCACACGCCGTCGGCAGCACACCTACCTCCTGCACTCCCTCCAGACAGACCTGCCTCTGCCACCCCATAGCCACAGATTGTAGTCCCCAGATAGAAAGGAATCATGTGACCAGACCTGTTGATCACATGGTCTGAAGCTACCTGCAGCCAAGGAAGAGATGGGCATGACAGAGAGTGAGTCTTACAAGCAATGGCAGACAGAACCCGGGTGCTGCCACCTACAGGGATTGGGAACAAATCACTCAATCCACACATGGAGTTCCTCAAATACAGAAAGCAAGCAGTAGGCACTCCTGGGCTCTTAGGAACAGTTAATGGAAGGGGAGATGAGAAGCTTCAGGCTCGGGTGCGGCTCATAACCAGTCAGCAGCTCGTAGCTGGCGGATGTGGGATTACTACACGTGTTTCTGGGCAGGGTGTGTTGAGCTCAATGCATGCACACTGCAAGGATGGGGTGGTTTGTCCCTCGCTGTTTTGACCGAGACAGTCTTTGTTTTTCCTTTTATCTGATAAATTTTATTGGGGTGTAAAATAATATAAAAAAGTCTGTTACTTACCAGTCCACACCAATGTTTGTTCATGAACTGAGTTTACGTGTGTAAACTGCAGACGGCCCACAGCCTGGATTGCTCTTGCTATCTGTGCATGTGTGAACAGAGCCTCAGGGGCCACGGTCGGAAGCACTTCCTTACCCACTTTACACGTTGGGAAAGTGGCCTTGTCTGGAAATTATGGCCCATTGTGGAATAAAGCATATGCAAAAGAAAAAATAGTCATAGCAGTGGCTGGACCTGTAATTCCAGCACTCGGGAGGCTGAGTCAGGAGAGGGGCAAGTTTAAGGCCAGCCTGGTTGAGCTAACAGTGAGACCTTGTATCAAAGTTGAAAACACAAGTCGGCACATGAAGACAAATACACAGATCCCTAGACCTCAACCCAGGATACAGAAGTAAACCTGCACATCTCTGGCCAGCTGGCTGTGGGCAAGGGGCCGAGACCACACTGGCAAAAGGACAGCCTCTTTAGCTAACGGTGCTGGGACAAATGATTAGCCCTGTGGGAAAGAGTGAAGCTGAGCCCCAACCTCACACTGTATACAAAAGTTACCTCCAGGTGGACCAAGGGCCAGAATGTAGGAATTAAGAGTATGAAAGTGAACATTGCTGGATGGTGGTTGCACACGCCTTTAATCCCAGCAGAGGCAGAGGCAGGTGGATCTCTGTGAGTTTGAGACCATTCTGGTCTACAGAGCGAATTCCAGGATATCCAAGGCTGTTATATAACAAAACCCTGTCTCAAACACACATACATACACATACACAGAGAGAGACAGAGACAGAGAGACACAGAGAGAGAAATAGAGAGAGAAGTATGAAAGTGTTAGAATTAGGCAATGGACTGATGTAGGGTTCCCCTCTGTATGCTGTGAATACCATTGGTTAATAAAGAAGCTGTCTTGAGCCCGGGATATAGTAGAATAGAGCTAGGCAAGGGAAAACTAAACTGAATGCTGGGAGAAAGGAGGCAGAGTAGGGAGAAGCCATGGAGCCTCCACGGAGATAGATGTACTGAAACTTTGCTGTTAGGCCACGATCTCGTAGTGATGCACAGATTAATGGATATGGGTTAAATTAATATGTAAGAATTAGCCAATAAGAAGCTAGAGTTAATGGACCAAGCAGTGATTTAAATAATATAGTTTCTGTGTTATTATTTCGAGAGTCTGGGCGGCAGAGAAGCAAACAAGCAACCTTCTATAACAATTGGCAATGACTTCTTAAATACGACCTAAAGCACAAAAAACCAAAATAACCATTCTCCAAAATTAAAAATATCTGTGCTTCAAAAAAATGCCATCAAGAAATCAAAAGGTAAATGAACACACTAGAGAAAGAAATCATTTATAAACATCACCTATGATGAGAGTCTGGAGTCTAAATGTATAAGGAGCCTTGAGGACTTAATTACAGAAAGAACAAATCCTTCACTGAAAATGATAACTAGTTTGAATAGATATTTCTGTAAGCCAGGTGGTGGCACACTCCAGGCACTCGAGAGGCAGAGGCAAGTGGATCTCTGTGAGTTCGAGGTCAGCCTGGTCTACAGAGTGAGTTCCAGAACAGGCTCCAAAGCTACACAGAGAAACCCTGTCTCGAAAAACCAAAAAAGAAAAAAAAAAAAGAAGAAGAAAAACAAGCAAACAACAACATCCAGGTGGTGGTGGCAACACCTTTAATCCCAGCGCTTGGGAGGCAGAGGCAGGGCAGATCTCTGTGAGTTCAAGGCCAGCCTGGTCTACAAAGTAAGTCCCACGACTGTAACACAGAGAAACTGTCTCAGAAAACAAAAACAAACAAAACAAGAAGATATTTCTGCAAACAAAATACATGAAAGAGTTAGAGAGAGGAACCAGTGAGCAACACTTGCTGTGCAAGCCTGAGGAGTTCAGACCCCCAGAACCCACGTGACCTAGACACATATGACAAATACGTAATCTCAGCACTCTGCATAGAGAGGAGAGTCTCTGGGAGTTCGTGAGCCAACTGGCCCCAAGCAAGATCCTATTCATTTTTGGAAGATTTTTAATTTTACTTTCATATAATGAGTGTAAGTGTGAGAAGGCATTCGAGCCCCTGAAACTGGAGTTATGGGCAGCTGTGGGCCACCATGTGAGTGCTGAAAACCAAATCTGGGTCCTCTGCAAGAGCCCCTGGTGCTCTTAACCACGGAGCCATTTCTACAGCCTAAGAGACTCAATTTCACGCAAAGTGGAAAACCAGAACTGAGACCTGACATTGTCCTTCCTCCTCCACACATGCAACATTGAAGGTACCTGCTTGCATTTACACACAACGTCACACACACACACAGACAAACATATATGAAAGTCCAATAAGCAAGTAGACCTCTGAGGGGGAAATAACCACAACAATGAGATGCTCCTGGTACCACACAGCCACATGATAGCTGTGATTGGGAATCTCGGATGTTGGGGAAGACACTGGGGCCTTCATGCATCACTGGTAAGAGTGGGGAATCGTGCAGACACCATAGGGGAAAAGCAAAGCAATACAGTGCTGAAGCATTTGTACATCCATGTAGTAGCAAAGCAGAAGAGTGCTGAAGTGTGTGTACATCCATGTAGTAGCAAAGCAGTAGCGTGCTGAAGTGTGTGTACATCCATGTAGTAGCAAAGCAGCAGAGTGCTGAAGTATGTATACATCCATGTAATAGCAAAGCAGTGAAGTGCTCGCGCATACCCCACCATGTGTGAAGCTTGAGGCCATTGTGATGTGGAAAGCCACGTTACAGGATTCCATTTGTCCAGATGTTTAAAACAGACAAAGCCACATAAACAGAAAGCACACTGTTGGGTACCAGAGGATGGAAGAGATGGAGAGAGATGGGATGATGGAGATGTCCTGTCTAGGATGATGGTGAAAGTCCAATAAGCAAAACATGGCACAAAGCGTGAAGTGTGGGGCTGTGAAACCGTACGGTGGATTTATCGCTGCAAGCTGTATTACAACTTCAAAATAGTGGTAGGACAGTTTTTTTCAGTTTAAAGTCAGGGTTGTCGTGGCAGGTAACCTGTGAACGTCATCCACACGGCATCTGATGGCCACTTGTGTATCACTTTCATACGTACCACCGTTGATCATGGGGACACATGCATCCTGCTTTGTGCATGTCACCTAAAGAGTCTGCAGGATGTGAGGCTGGTTCACATGTACCAACACATATAGGCATCCCTGTCCCACAGCTACCAGTACATATGGGCATTCCTGTCCCACAGCTACCAACACATATGGGCATCCCTGTCCCACAGCTACCAACACATATGGGCATCCCTGTCCCACAGCTACCAACACATATGGGCAATCCTGTCCCACAGCTACCAGTACATATGGGCATTCCTGTCCCACAGCTACCAGTACATATGGGCATTCCTGTCCCACAGCTACCAACACATATGGGCATACCTGTCCCACAGCTTCCAGATACATAGCGCCTGCTTTTCCCATCTTACCCAATGCCCTCCCCCCATTTTCTGTGGCTCTCAAAGCTGCACTGTGGTTGTCGGTTCTGCTCTCTTGTATGTGTATCCAGTGGGTGCAGCTGAGGTTCTGGACCCGGTCCTTTGAAGCTACGTAATAGCAGAGACAAGGGCTCAAACTAAGACTGAACACCACTCATGGCCCACAGCATCATGGTGACCCTGTGTGCGCATTTAGATCCAAGCGTTGTGGTGGCCCTGTGTAGGGTGCAGTTCTACAGCCTTGTAGGGCCACAGTATACAGATCTAGGTCCTGCCTAGTGGTTTGCCCCTGCTCTGAGGAGGCCGCTAGGACAGGGCTGATCTCCCCAGGCAGGGGCAGCTTCCACCTTCCCATGAGCAAAAACAGTCTGATTTGCATCCTCCTTCAGGATCCCCTGGTCCAGTATTTCATTGCATGACAGGCTCTTGATAACCATCCTATCCATTCCTTTCTGTTTCTCTGGGTGGTTTCTTTAAAGCCACAGCCCTTGGCGCACCTGTTTCTCTGATTTCCACCCTCGGGCACTCAGGGTATCAATAGGCCCTAAGAGTCATTCCCAGCGACATATGAAGCCAGGAGGCACGGATGCTGGTGGGCTTCAACTTGGGGATTCCTGCGTGCATTCCTGGTATTGATCTGTGGGTGCCATCTGGGGTCCCAGCAAGACAAATGCAGTCACAGATCCGGCTTTGCCTCCCTAGCCCAGCCAGATGAATCAGGGTTGGCCAGGCGCTTTGGGGACTTGCGATACAGGCCTGGAAGCTGCACCAGATGGGCAACCCACCAGGGCAACAACGATGCTGCAGACCAGCCATGATGCAGGGTCATATGACATGGACATGTATGTACATGGACCTGTGTGTATGCGTGCAACCGTGTGCACATCTGCATGCGTGCGGGCATATGAGATTGAGTACACATGTGTATGTCTTGGTATGTGGGATTATTATGGTTTGGATATGAAATGCCTGTGGAAAAGGCCCCTGTGCTTGAGAAAATAGACCCAATACTTGAGAAGTGGCTGGATCCTAAACACCCTGACCCCATCAATGCGTCCACATCCTATAGGCTTTGTAACTTAATGGCAGTGTTGGAAAGTAGAGGAAGTCGGGAGGTGGGGCCTGGCTGAGGGAGTGTGGCACTGGGGGTGTGTCCTGGAAAGCTGGAAAGACATGCCTGTCTTGAGTTTATTGTCATCCATCTTCGTGTTTAGGCACCACGAGGGAGGACTTGTGCCCAAACACATGCGAAGGGCCTCTCAATATGAGTCCTGTGAGCCGGTGTGCACACACCTGTGTGTGAGCAGCCGGTGCACACACAGCTACACATAGTGAGTGTAGATGCTCTCCCAGGATGGGCTGTGTGCATGTATACACGCGAGCACAAAGCACACAGAGAGCACACCACGCTTATGGTACACGGCGTTAGCTTCTTCACATACATGGCCTGGTGAGTGACTCCATAAAAGTACGTGGAAGTTATTTTCTGGATGAAACCGATGCACTCTCTGATTGCTGCAAGAACATAGGGTGAGGGAGGGGCTAAGACCCCGAGTTCCTCTTAATTTTAATAGATGGGAGAACAGCAGGACCCCTGAGACAACAGCCTCGTGGCCCTTCAACTAGAGCAGCTGCTCCAGGTGACTTCTTCAGAAAGAGCCACCAACAGTGGCCTAGGCAAGAGGCTCCCGGGTTGGGCTCTCTCTCTAGGTCCTTACTGTCTGCCACCAGATCCTCTGGAGTTGTTGTCTGCACCGCCTCACACCCGGAAGACGGGGAGCCCTTTTCCAGCCCCTGATCGTCTCTGGAACCATACGTGCAGAGACCGAGGGGCGTGTGACATGAGGAACAGAGCTATTCAAACACGCTGCATAAACAGAAGTTCCATTTGAGATAAGTGGGGCTACACATGAGTTATGGGCTCGTTAGCTCAGCGGAGCACCCTCCTCTCCCGTATTAACTTTATTTAAATCACACAGAGTGTTCGCTTTTAGAAACAGTTTGCACTCGGCTTAAGATGCCAAGGGTTGCTGCCCCAGGAACAGTGATGCAATCCTGTTTCTAACAAGAGTCACACAGTTAGTGCTTGTGTGACAATTGGGTTGCACTGTACCTGCCCTGTGGGCATAGCACATAGTTTTTGATTGCACATTAAGCAGCATTACAGGAAGCCTCGGAGCTATGTGCATTCCTCTCTGTGGGCTCTGAGAACAGACATCTATCCCTGTTCGGAGGCATCCTTGTGGGATTCCCTCAGCATCCCTGCCGTGTGGAACACACACTGCTTCCTCCCTCTGACTACTGGAGTCTGCCAAGGATGGCTTCCGTCTTGGCCACAGGAATGGGTATTTGAGGTTCACAGTGCTTCCAAGGTTCGGATTTCTCTTAGGAAATAATCTCTACCCCATTGGGGAAGGTCGAGGTAGAGGGTGAACACTGATCTCATAGGTTCATCGTGTGTTCTAGAACGCACAACATGGGGGAAGTAGTTCATCTTACAGCAGAGAAGAAAGGAACCGTGGAGATGGTGGCTGCTGGGAGTAGAGATGATGACCTCACACAGAAGACTGTGTGACAATCACCATTCCATCCCAGGATGCTTTGTGTGCGGTCATCAGACAGGAGAAGCACCCCTAAACACAAACTGACCAGAGCCCATACGCAAGCCCTCCCTGAGCCACAGCTGGGAACTGTGGGACTCGGGAGCCCTCTTCTCCCGACACAGGCACTGTCAAGGGCAGTGATTCCCTTGCCTTCAAGAAATATGTAGTGGAAAGTGTATGCGTCCAAATACCACTGTTCATGGAGCCTCTTATGCAACACTATAAACTAGTCCCAGATCCTCTTATTGAAGCCCCCCTGGCCCTGATGACCACATAGGAGCCCTTTGAGATGCCTGAATGGTGGACTTGCCCTAAGTACAGCCAGCTGGCTGGTCTCTACCCTATAGCCACCCATCCTCCTTTGGAAATCTGGTCTTGCTTCAATTTGGGGCCTGATGGAACAGAAATGTCACTGGAAATTGATTTTCAATTTAATCAAAAGGGAAATTTATTTCTGGGTCTTTCCAAATGGAAGGTCACCCTTTGATGAGCTGGTGGGGTTTTTATTAAGTTTTAACCTTCCCAGTGGGCGTTTCTAGTGCTACGGTCCCGGGTGAGTGGCCATCCTGGGAATCCATAAGCTAATAACTAAAAAGGTCAAAATTGGCCCCAGAAAGGAGAGGCGCCTGGAGCTGATGGTGGCTCCAGATCCCTGGCTCCACCTTTGCAGGGCAGCAGACTCTGGATCCAGAGAGCTATGCTTCCTGTCTTGGTCCAGATGCTAAACATACACTAAGAAAGTACTTGGATAAAACTTTACAAAATTGCCCACCATCTCAGCTCCAGGGCCTCAGTTCGCAGATGGGCAGCAGGCTACAGGGACCCATAGCTTGGTGAAACTTGGTCCAAGACAACAGCAGATCTTGTGAAGGCAAATTCAGTTTGCGGTTTCCCTCCGCGCGGGGCATCCATTCTCAGTACCGCAGGACCTTGCTCTGCTCGCTGTGGACCGCTGTTCTCCTGCATATTAATTGGATTTCCTAGCCTGATAGCTGCTGCTCAGACAGCTCCGAGGGACGAGAAGAGATAAAATCCAGGAGTAAAACCTCAACTCTTTTACGATCCTGTCAAATTGCATCTTGGTTTTAACAGAACTGCACACTTTCTAGAGGCTGTTGGACTTGTGGGGTGGAGTGAGCCTTTGAGCACCCCCTGAAGGTTTGCACTCATGGATGGTTGGCTCAACTGGAGCCCGAAAGTCTTGTTAAGGCCATTAACGCGCAGCTACCTGGGTTTAATCATCAAAGACAAACTCTCGCCATCCCTAGCTGGCGGAGCGTCACTAATTCTAGTTATACGGTAACTGTGTAGCTCTGGGTTTTAGAAATTAGGCCTCTGAGACCCATCAGCTGTGTGGCGCGCCTTCGCTAAATGAATGGCTGTATTATTATCGAGGTAATTCAAAACAAATTTGAAGCTGTGACAATGAAATGGTTCTGATCGTAGGCTGGGGTTGCTGCTGAAATTGCCCATTGGAATGAGAACCGCTATGCCTCAAGTTGGAATTCTGGTTTATTAATTTTACCTACTCATTTTCATTAAATTCTAACAAAATTTTTACCAGTGTGAATAATAGCAGCCTTGGGCCAACTGTGACTACGGGTTAATAGTGTGACGGTGTCCCTTTCACCCCACTTAGCTGGTGGTGGCTCTTGATGTAAGATTACTGTCCTCTGTATCTAAGAGGAGAGAGAACTCAGTGCTTCACACCGGTGACTCTGCCCTAGGAAGGAAAAGCTAGTTCCCCTAGTCCATCAGTGTCCTCTCCGCATTGTGTGTGTGCGTGTGTGTGTGTGTGTGTGTGTGCGTGTGTGTGTGTGTGTGCGTGCGTGTGTGGTGTATGTATGTATGTGTATGTTTATGTCTGTGTGTGTTTATGTGTGTACGTGTGTATGTATGTGGATATGTGTGTGTGTGAAGGTGCACACGTGTGTAGGTGCATGTGGCTGTGGAGACCAGAGGTCTACCTCAGGAGTCATGTCTTAGGAGCCATGCTGCTGTGCCTCTTGTCTTGTAAGACAGTCATTCACTGGTCTGGAGCCACCAACTTGGCTGGCATGGCTGGTCAGTAAGCCCTGGGATCCACCCACTTCCACCTCCCAGCTGGGGTTACAAGCATGCTTCACCGTGCCCAGCTTTCTTTACCTGAGTCCTGAGGTTTGAACTCTGATCCTCAGACTTTCAGAGCAAGGACTCCACCAACTGAGCTGTCTCCTAGGCCCCAGCTCTCTCTCTTGAAAACCTGTATGCTTGGGGCTGGACAAATGACTCAGTGGTTGAGAGCATGTTCTTCCCTTATAAGTGAAATGGAGTTCTAATCCCAGCACCCACATCAGGCCACTTAGGACCACACTGTAACTCCAACTCTAGAGACTTGACACCATTAGCCTCATGAGCAGTGACACTCACATACGCGCGCGCGCGTGCGCGCGCACATACACACACACACACACACACACACACACACAAATAAAAATAATGAAATCCCTTTTTTCTTTTGATTTTCATGATGTTGCACCCAGCTGCTCTATCTTTACTATTGTTTGTTGTTCGCGTCCAGAGAAAATGCTTCAGAGACGCAGCTTGGGATCCCTTGAAGTCCTTCCTCTCCTGTGTGTGCTCATAGGCAGAAGGGAGCTGCGACTCTCCCTGGTCATTAGGGGGTCCTCGTCTCTACACTTGAGCTCTGTTTCTGTTTCTTGCTGCACGGTGTAGCAAACCCGTGGGGAGTCGCAAAGTCTGTTTCCGTAACAATGTTTTGGGAACCCCAGAGTGCCGTCTTGCATTCGTGAAGAAAATGGTTCCTGAAAATGGTCACCTGTGGTGTCCAGTGTGTCCACCTTCACTCACTGTCCTCACTAAACACCAGCACCAGCAAGAGCAGCAGCCAGCTTAGCTGCCCTCCACACAGGCACACAGCAGCCTCCCCTCACCTCCAGAATTGCTAGAGAGCCACCGACCTAGGGAGAGCTCCGCAGGGGCCCCTCGCTGTGTTTTTGTCTGCCAGCCAGCCCGTCCTCTGGATCCTCTCGCTGATGAGTCCCCAGCTGTGTTAAGTGGCTTTAAAGGCTAAATTTTTCCTTCTTGTAGGGAAGACCTGTGAGAAACTCAGCAGGAAGGCAGACTCCCCTGCTGTGTGCTCTAAGGAAGAGGGGACCCTTCTGGGTCACCACCAGGAGCCAGGATACCAATGTGAGAGGAAAGGAGAGAGATGTCCAGTCTCTGGTCAGGCAGCTAGGGAAGGCCGAGCTCTGGCTAGGTCTCATCATCCCTCCTCCATGGACCGGCAAGTGATGCCATCAGCCTGTCAGGTCCTCTCTGATCAGGCATCAGCGCCCACAGGGAGAGGGGAGGAGCCTCAGATGCTTCCCCTGCAAAGCTCGGGACACCCCACATCTGAGCTATGGCCCCTCATATCCAGCGATGTCCTTGTTACACCGTCAGACTGAGCTCCCAGCAATGTTTGCATGGAGGAGTTCAAATTCCCAGCCTGCAACCCAAGTGCACACGCTTGTTTTGTTTCTTTTTTTTAGTTTATTTATTTATTAAAGATTTCTGCCTCCTCCCGGCCACCGCCTCCCATTTCCCTCCCCCTCCCCCATCAAGTCTTCCTCCCTCATCAGCCC
>NC_022033.1:2176284-2188431 GCF_000317375.1 Microtus ochrogaster | reverse complement strand
TCCATCCAGGTCTAGTAAGGTGAGCATCCAAACTGCCTAGGCTCCCACAAAGCCAGTACGTGCAGTAGGATCAAAATCCCATTGCCATTGCTCTTTAAGATACCATCTTACACCTGTCAGAATGGCTTGCTTTGTTCCTACAGTGGCTGTAGACAAAGGAAGAATTCATTTACTTGAAAATCAGGCAACCAAATTCCCGTCAGCACCATGGACAGAAATCTCCACCCACCCACACTGTCCTGCAAAGACACCTCATTATTATTTTTTAAATTAATAATTTTTAGTTAGAATATAAAGTTTGGGTTTTCGTTGTGGCATTTCAATTCACGTGCATGGTCTTCCTTTGTTCTTATTTAACCCTTCTGATGCCATCCATACCCCCACTCCACTCTCGCGGTCTCCTTCCACACTGCCTGTTCCCACTTATGCCCTCCTGTGGCACAGACTTCCTTGCCCTCTCTTGTCCCTCCTCCTCCTTTTCTCTTCACCTCTCCCTCCACTCCCATGCCCTCCGTGTGTGTGTGTGTGTGTGTGTGTGTGTGTGTGTGTGTGTGCGCGCGCGGTGCACAGTATAAGCCTAAATTCCGTATGTGAGAGAAAGCACATGACATTTGTCTCAGTCTGTCTAATTTAGCTTAGCATGTCAATCTCCAGTTCCATCCGTTTCCTTGCAAATGTCATGATGTCATTTTTACATTCTGTAGCTCCTTTATCCGTTCATCCATGGGCATCTAGGCTGGTTCTGCATCTAGCCTGTTGCAAATGGTGTTGCCGTAAACATGGATGGACAAGTCTCTCTGGAGTGTGTGAGCTTAGAATCCTTTAGTTAGAAGCCCAGGGGGCACAGCTAGATCCTATGGCGATTCCGTTTTCCTAGATTAAAGAATCTCTGTATTGTGGCACAGTGGTTTCACTGGTTTTCACTCCCAGCAGCAGTGTCTAAGGATCCCCTTTCCCCACCTCCTCATTGATTTCTTGATGATAGCCGCTCTGATTGGGGTAAGATGATATCTCAAAGCAGTTTGAATTTGCATCCCCTTGATGGATAAAAATGTTGAATACTTATCGGCCCTTCCTGCTCAATTCATTGGCCCATTTACTGACTGAAGAGCTTGTTTGGATGTCTCATTTTTGTGGTTCTTTATGGATTCTAGTCGTTCATTCCTTGTCCCACATAAACTTGGCAGAGGCTTTCCCCGTCACTCCCTGAACTCACTCTTCTCTGATAATTGTTTCCATTGCTCTATGGGAGACTTCTGATTCCACAGAATCCCAATTGTAAGTTTGTGGGGTGACTTCCTACATTGTTGGGGTCCCTTCCGGAAATCCCTTGCCTATTCTCATGTCTTGGACTATTTAGAGAAACAATATAAAGGACTGTAAGTAGGAAAACTCCCCGCTTCCATCAAGAAGACAGCTGGGGAAGCAGGTGACTTTAAGAGAGGGGAATCTATGGAGTAAATCTAACCAGACCCTTGAAGGTCCCTACGCGCTCACTGGAGTGCCCCAGAAGTTATTCCATTCAGTGTGTCCCATTCAGGTTACCCCCAAAGAGTTCTAGGGTATCCCTGGCAGGCTTCAGCATACCTGCAACACAAACCACCCAGGGTCCCGGCCACTGTGTCATCCTTGAGAACACAAGGCAGAAGGAGCCTGGGACATGGCTCTTCTGGAGGGGTACTAACCCTCTCTTTAGCACACCCCAAGATAGGGCAGGCTGCTGAGGCTCAGGCCCTTCAGACATCATGGTGGACCCTGCAATACAGAAACTCTCTGGCCTCGAGAGCCACCCTGCCCTGCGGGAGGAATGAGGCAAAGGTTACCTCCCAGACTAGCTATTTCTACCCAGTCAGATGAGCAGACCGGGCACATGGCTCTGAGGATGGTAATGATTCAACTTTTCCATTCCCCTTTGCCCCATGTCCCCACTTGAGGATGAGTCAGGAGTGTCCCTGAGGTTTTATTTATGACCTGACTTTGCTCACCATGACTACCCCCACCTGACCCCCAGCACCCTAGGAGTGTTCAGAAAGTGATGTGCTCCTTTCTGCATCACAATAAACACAGAGAATCATTTGTCCATTCTGTTCACATCCTCTAAATGCTACGCACACACAAACCACATCCATGCTGTAAGGGCAGAGCCACTGACTCTGCCATTGCTTTGAGATGTGATAGGCTGCTGGGGCTTGGGCCCTTTAGATAGTTTGCTGATCCCTGCATGACAGCCACCCTCCTCTAGGGGCAGCCCTGCCCACATGGAAAGGATGGGTCGGAGGTCAACCTCTCGACTCTTTGCACCAAGAGCCAAATCCGGCTCCTTGCGTATGTTTACAAATAGTTTTTTTTTTCCCCGAGACAGGGTTTTTCTGTGGTTTTGGATCCTGTCCTGGAACTAGCTCTTGTACACCTGTGTCCACTTGGCTCTGGGCTGTCTGACTGCCTGTGCTAAAATCACAGTACTGGGCAGTTACAACAAACACCAGTTCATCCACAAAGCTGGAAATATTTACCATCTGGCTCTTTACAGAAAACCTCTGTTAACCCCTGCTTTAACACACAGACATGAAGCCACAGTCATCCCTCAGCACGGAACTTTCCTTCCGTACTGCGAAGTCATCTGTCCCCAGCCATGGAAGCCAGATGTGCCGTTTCTCTAGACCATGGCAGTAACTAGGGAGGCAGCAGCTCCCTCCTGAGATCTTTACCCATTTCATCCACACGGGGAGAAGCTGGGTTCTCACTTCTGGTTGTGTCAGGTGGTGTGGGAACTGGAGGGGCAGGTCGGAGGTGCCTTGTGGCACCCCTCAGCCCTCCACAGCCGGGAGGCTGTAATGTGTTGCTCCTGTGGGCTGCCGGAATGGCTCTGATTTATTATTTTAATTAAATGCTTTTGAGCTTTAATTTCAAAAGTTAAATAAGCTGTCTTTGTATGTAAATCAAAGCCTGCAAATTATTGTACATGTGAACAGCTGTGCTGTCACCCGAGGAGAGAGAGCGAGGTGTCCTGCTCCCTGTATCCTAACATCTTGGGGCCGGTGCTGTGGTTGGGCTCTGGGGACTTCAGCTGACGGCTCAGGGAAAAAAGCCCCTGGGAAAGGAGGCAGGCCCATGGAGCTGCAGTTCTTTGCCGCTCCTAGCTGTCCCCGCAGTGCTGGCATGGCATCGCTGACCGACACAGACACAGGAACGGCCTCAGCCCTGCACAGCTGCAGCTCTGTCCTCACGCTCATCTCTTCTGCTCAACCTGCCCATTGAACTGAGCGCATGGTTTTGTGTATACTTCAGTGGCCACATGTGTGCACAGGATGGCTGGGAGCGCTAGCGCTGGGGCCCAGGTCAGCTACAGCAGGTAGACTCTGCAGTGAGGTCAGCTGCAGGAGGTGGACACTGCAGGGTCTGCGCAGGGAGGAGCTGCAGGTGGACACTGCAGGGAGGAGGGCTGCAGGTGGACACTGTAGGGTGGGGGGCCGCAGGTGGACACTGCAGGGAGGAGGGCTGCGGGTAGACATTGCAGGGAGGGGGGCTGCGGGTAGACACTGCAGGGAGGGGTGCTGCGGTTAGACATTGCAGGGCCTGCACGGGGAGAGAGGGGGTTGCACAGACAGACCAAGGTTCCATCAGGCAAAGGAATGGCAGGTGACTATCCAGCAGGGAAATCTGGTATCCCCACCCTCCCTGCCTGTAGGACACTCAGCCTGAGCAGATGAGGGTCTCTGGGTTGCCCTCCTGCCATCTTTCAAGGCCTCCACTGCTCAGTCCCTGCTGTCTCCCACCTATTCAGGAGACCCTCAATTCACCCAGTCTTGGTCATAATCAAGCCCCTTTGAGTGTCCCCCCACAGCCACTGAGCCCCTAATCTGTCCCTGGACTGCATGGCCTGTCTTGGGGCGACCCACTGAACTATAAATAAGCCCTAGGTAACCCAAGCCTTCTTCTGGAGACTCGAGGGAAAGGTCTCGGCTTTATAGGCTCCTTATAGCCTTTATCATGACCAGCTCACATCCTCCTGTTCTCGGTGTCCAGGTTCAAGTGCCCTTGTTGAGGAACACAGGCCCAATGCCAATACAGTCCCCAGTGCTGCCACCACACTGACCACCAGCCTCCTTTTCGGGAGAGCTAGCAGAATTCAGTGTTTTCTCCTTTCTGTTATTTTTGGTCTTCCCAAAGATCTTGAAAAATTGTAATTGAATTTCTGAGGCTCTGTTCGTAGGCTCAGTCACAGTGAGGAGGAGCTGAAGTAAACACTGATGTCAGGGCTAGGAATACGGCTCACTTGGTAAAACACACGGGGCTCCTGTGTGCTTGCCGTGTGCAAGGGAGGCTGCAGGTCTGATCCCCAGCAGCCATGTAGAAGGCCAGGCGCAGCACACAGAACACAGGTCTGATCCCCAGCAGCCATGTAGAAGGCCAGGCGCAGCACACAGAACACAGGTCTGATCCCCAGCAGCCATGTAGAAGGCCAGGCGCAGCACACAGAACTAGGGGGCTGAGAGTGAGCCTACACAGCAAGCTGAATAGGTGACCCTGGCCACCTGATCTCAGTCCCACAGTGGAAGAGCAGAACCAACCCCTGCGGGTGTCTTCTGACCCCACATGCCTGCTGTGGCACACTCATACATGTGCAAGGACTCACACACTAAACAAACAAATTAGTGGGAATATTTGAAATAATAATAATTAATTAATGAGGTTGGATGACACCTGAGCAATGACACCCAAGGTTGTCCTCTTGTCCCCACATACCTGTGCACACATATGTAGCGCACACACACACACACACACACACACACACACACACACACACACGGTAAATATCCACCCACTTTGTAAAAGTGAGTATTCTACCAGCTGCCTGCCGGCATAGCCTCTATACCTTTGTGTCCGTATTTCTGCCATATTGTCTGCTCTGAGAGAGAGGACCCTGAAACCCTGAGGATCTTGGCACCCACAGGGCTCCGTGAAACTCCAACAGTAGAGCATAGTCACATGACTTTCCCTAAATCACTTCTTCATTCACCCACCATTGCCTGGGAGGCCCTAGGGAGTGGGAACCAGAAGAGGAGACAGTGCAGTTAATTCTGCCCCAGGAAGGCATCTCTGGGCCCCTGTACAGCTCCACGTTGGACAGCTCTGTAGACTTGACCACTCTGTGATTCTGTGCTTCCCGGGTAAACTGGGAACAGAGACTATGACTATGGCTCAAACTACATCTCGCTGTCCTCCCGACGCCTGCTGTTACTGATGAGGTAACCGGTTCACCTGCCTTGGGGGAAGGAGGGGTGAAGGGAATTGTATAAATGAGCTCTGTAAGATAAAAAAGAGGCGTGTCCTGAACTCTGTGCCCCTCAATGAAGGAACCAATGCTTCATCCTAAATCCAGCTGTCTCCCAGCATGCCCTAGGCATGCCAGGGAAGGATCCTGCTGTGTGGGTCAGCAGACAAGTTTGTTCCCAGCTAAGCCATCAAGAAGCAACGTAAAAATAATGTGTGTGCCCAGCTGACCTGGGAGCATGCCGGAGCTGAGCGGTCTGAGCTGCGCTTGGCTGCGGTGCTACGTCATCACACGCTAGTTACCACAGGGCCTCTAAGAGTGTTGCCTTCACTGTGTAGTGGCTGGCGTCTAGGCGGATTCTTCTCTCAGAAAGTGTCAGTGTGGAGCTCCCCATGTGCTGCGGGGAGATGGGCATCGTACAGTAGGAATCTTCACACATCCACAAGGATGCAGCAGAGCATGGCTGCTGCCTCCACTGTCTAAGCAGGCAGATTCTGCAGATCCTTTCTCATCCCTGCCTGGCCTGCCAGCCGCAGCCAGCGCAGCTTGTGTCAGAATCTGGGAAGCAAGGGTTGTGCTCCGTCCTTTTCTGCCAGCGTGTCTGAACCGCAATCTGGATCAAGGTCCTCCTCTCGCTGCATCCTCACCGCCCTGTCCTCCACAGAACACAAATGTCCACGAGGATAGTTATGTCCATTGACACTGTAGGTGTGTGGTCACCATCACCTCAGAAAGCATAGCCAAGAGCTAAAGAAAGAACAGTGCTGAAATGCAGCCCTGTGAGTGTGTCCGCTGGGGCCATTCAGGAGGGAGGGCTGTCAGCTTCACGGCCACCTGGGAAGGGATGATCAGGAGGGAGGGCTGTCAGCTTCAAGGCCACCTGGGAAGGGATGATCAGGAGCAGATCCAGGTAGGCATCTTACTCCTTCCTGACTCTATGGCCAGAGCGGTTTCCTTAGTTCTTGCACAAGCCCAGAAACATACATAAGACATCCTTGACTTACATCTACAGGTGTTGTGAAGAACCTGTATGGGCTTCTCTGAAGAAACCAGGGTGCTTCGTAAGCCCATTTATATCAAGGAATATTCTTTTGGATCTGAAAATAACTAAACCACTCACTAGGTTGTTAAAGGAAGTGTTTTTCTCCTCCAGCCGTGCTCCCTGCCTGTTCTCCTTCTCTTTCTTCCTTTCCATTCTCTTCCCCGGTCTTCCAGAACTTTCCAAAGTCACCCCACAATCCTGCATGGCAGAAGACCCTAAACCACACCACTGGAGTTGTTACCTGTGCCCTGCGAGTGGGCATGGTGGGTCTGCCCATGTGGAAGACCGAGACAGAGACAGTTGTGCCTTCCCCAGACCTGGTACCTTCACCGAGAAGCCAGTGCACATCCTTCTGAAGCTATGGCCTCTGAACAGCAGAGTTGATATGAGAAGAAGCCGGAGGTCTCAGAAGTGAGGGTGGGTCTGTCGTGAGCAGCGGGGGTCTGTGGACAGGCTTCCCAAACCTTCCCCTCTACCCAGCTTCTCCAGGACCCATCTTTCCCAGCCACCTAGCTGCCCCTGCTGCCGCTCCTCCCACTAGTCACTCACTGAGCCCAGGCTCGGCAGGAGACAGCCTCCTCTCCCCAAGATCACCTAGCTCACACATTGGATTCAGAAGAGTTCCTCAGTGCACACAGCCAGGGAGTGTGTGCCAAGAGCAGCCCCGAGCCCTGCATGGCTAGGGACGGTGGAAAGGCATACACGTGTGTTCGTGTAATAGGGAGCCATGGGCCACATGCCCAGCCCTCCCATGGCTGCCAGATCAGTTGTACACACAGCTTAGATTCTCGGACCCCATCCTGCCTCCTTCCCATTTGTTGGAACCATGCAGGTTTTGTTTAGTTATAGAGAAAAAGACTTCTATAGCAAAGGGCCAAAACAAGAGCCTCCAAGGCTTCCTGGGCCTACACTCCTCAGTTCTGCCCCAGGAGGGAGGCTGCAAGTATATCTGTGGTGATACTGTCGGGTGCTGCTCCACCTCAGGAAGGTGGGATCCAGGGGGATCCAGGACTCACGGTGGGGCCAACAGCAGGTGTCCAAGCAGTGGTGACTTAGGTGCATCCACTGGCTCCGTCCAGAGGGACAAAAGCAGACAGCAGCTTTGTTGGTAAACGGTCTCTGGGGAAAGAGCAGAGACGACCCTCAGAGAGCTCATTGGCTCATGCTGCGTTACAAGATGAGCTTCTTGGAAAGAGACCGTAGAGTCAAAACCTTGACATCATATCAATCCATCTCCATCACTGCGGCCACCTCTGTGGAGGATGGCTGAGTGGCCAAGGTAGAAAGGCAAGAGAGAGATGCAGGCACAACTTCAGGTAGGGTTTGACCACAAGCAGCTATCAGACCCTGGCTTTTCTCCATCTCTGCTGCTTCCAGTTGAACTTCCTAGTCAGACTCACCTCTCATTGAAGTCTGCTGGTAATGGACACTCTAGATGTCTCCAAGATTAAGTAAAGCAACAAGGGAGCAAAGATTTCCCCTAGCGTTGGCGCAAACCTCAGTATATGGACTTGGGCTCCGTCAGTGCCTCATCCCATAGATTGGTTGAATGGGCTCCTGTGGGAGCTGAAGGACACAGAACCTTCTGGACTCCATGCATTTAAATGTTAGTAAGCAGCTTCTTAAACCCCAGAAGGAAGAAAAGGAACCAAAAAAAAGAAGCCTGAATAGGAAGAGTGTGGCTCAGAGAGCTGTGGCCTCAGGGCTGTGCATCTGGCCCTCTGCCTGTGTTTATAAATAAAACTTTATTGGAGTACAGCCACATCAGTGTTCTGATGTTTTCTTACAGCAGCTGAATGGAGTAACTGCAAGAGCCTCTATACTAAGATACCCCCTGCCTGGACCCTCCCTGACATGGTGCCCACACCAGCCTTTGACATACAGTCGAGGGAACCAGATCCAGGCCAAGGGGCACAGATGTCCTTGGAGATGTGTATCTGAGGGGGCTGGCTCTGAGATGTGATGCTCCTTCTAAGATTCGAGTTATGAATGGGAGAGAGGACAAACAAAGGAAGGGATGGAAGAAGGTTCAGAGGAATCTAGAATGTGCACACCCAAGGCTCCTGGGGACACAGGCCCCAGGGTAGGTTTCAGGTTGGCTTTTCCTCTTTGGGTGTGTGCATGCAACAAGACCTCTTCCTCTTGGTCTACTGCATCCCCTGCGTCTGTTGTAGAGAAGGGAGGAGACACCACCCGATAAGGCTCATGGCGCCTGTGGACAGCAGGGATGCAGACACCTGCCTCGGGTTGGAGCCTGGTTGAGTTGGAGAGCTGGGCTGAGTGTAGCCTTTGAATGACAAGCACCCTGTGTCTCCATGTTGCTCTAAAGGCTCCGCCAGCCAAAACAACACTTTTTATTTTGTAAAACAAAATGGTGAATTAAATTGAGTATCCTTTCTGGTATTTAAAAAAAAAAGCTGTCAAACAGCTGTGCACTTGAGAGCCTTCCAGTGTTGCCCAGGCAAGCTGTGTCTTTCACAGCTACCTTGAAGCTCAATGCTGGAACTGGAGATAGCTCAGCAGTTAAGAGCACTCATGGCTCTTGCAAAGGATGTGGGCTTGGTTCCCAGCATCCACTTGGTGGCTCCCAACAGCCTGTAACAATCGTTCCAAGATCTGATGACCTCTTCTGGGATCCAGGGGCACTGTATGTAGGTGGTGCACATACGTACAAGCAAGTACATACACATACACACACACAAACATAGATAAATAAATCAGTCTTTAAAAAGAAGGACTCAAGTCATAGCAAAGGCTTGGCTGATACAAAAAAAAAAACAAAAAAACAAAGAGCCTATCAGATTGGTACAAAAAATAAAAACCTATAAAGTCATGGCCAACTATTTTACTTTTACCACATGTGTTTTTATTTTTATTTTCTAAGTACCTGGATGATGCCTATATAACTCAGACCTTGGGTGTTTCAGTAAGAAGCCTTAGACCATTGCAGCAGCAGTGCCCATCCAGACACAGATCTCTGAACTTCTGAGACGGTTCTTCCAGAGACAAACTAGCCACACGGAACTTCCTGCGGGAGCTGAGACCCTTGCAGCAGAAGTCTCTGGAACCTCCTGGAAGCTTTGCTTTCGGAGCACCACTCATGAGGGGTGATCCAATGGGAGCTGGTTAAGTAACTGGGAGGCACCAAGCAGATACCGAAAGAAATAGACACTGTACCCCAACTGTGTTTCCGTGTTTCTGAGTGAGCAGGTCTGGGACCTGACTCCCAGGCAGTGGAAATGAGCAGCCTAGAGCCACATGGTAACACAGTGACTGCTGAACCAGAGGGCGTGGGGGAGCTGAGGCCACCCACAGGATCAACATGCCCTCAGCACATCAGCCCCCTCAAAAAAATAAATAAAAACTATAGGCAAGCACATATACCTGATACTCGGGGAACCTGACACAGCTCCCACGTGCTAGAATTGGGAGAAGTCAGGTGTGTCCTCTCCTGGTGGCTTCAGAGGTGGCAGAAACCCAGACAGCCCGTGCTAGTTGGGGTGTTTATTGCTGCGATGAAACACTATGACCAAAAGCAAGCTGGGGAGGAAATGTTTGCTTGGTTTACACTCCCACATCATAGTCCATTACCAAATGAAGTCAGGACAGGAACTCAAGCAAGGCAGGAAAGGAACCAGCAGGCAGGAGCTGATGCAGAGGCTCATTGCGGGAGGGGTGCTGCTTACTGGCTCGCTCCCCATGGCTTGCTCAGCTTGCTTTCTTATAGAACTCAGGACCACCAACCCAGGGGTGGTACACCCACAATGGGTTGGGCCCTCCCGCCATCAGTAACTGATTAAGAAAATGTCCTACAGGCTTGCCCATAGTCCAATCCTATGGAGGCATTTTTTTAATTGAAATTTCCTCCTATCAGATAACTATATTTTGTGCCAAGTGGACATAAAACTAGGGATCTGTGCATAAGGTGTGTGGTGTGTGTGCATATGTTTATGCGTGTTCGCATGAGTGTGTGCAAACGTGTATGCAGTTATCCGTGCACATGTGCACACAGAGAAGCCAGAGGTTCATGTCAGGTGTCTTGTTCAACCACTCTTCCCTTTTTCACTCAGACAGGTCTCTCTTTGGTCTCAGAGCCAGATAATTTGGCTGCTCCAGCTATCCAGCTCACTCCAGTAATTTTCTGTCTCTGCCTCCCAAAGGCTGGGACTGCAGGCCATTGCCCTGCTGGGTTTTTATGTGGGTTCTGGGGATCCGAACCCTGGTCCTCAGGCTTGCACAGACAGCACTTCATCCACCGAGCCTTCTCTCCAGCCTCCTTTGTACCTTTTCCTCAACTCTCCCCCAAGAACGCACCGTCCACGGTGGTTGGCAGTTGTTTGGCCTCCCTGATGTGTCTGTCTTTCCCTGGAAGAGCAAGGCAGCCCTTGCACCTCATAAATTTTAACCGCCTTTCTGCTGATGTTCTCTGCGTCTGGATCGTTTTATCAGCCTCGCTTTGATTGTGAGCCCGAGGGCTGAGACCTCATCCCTTTTCATCTCTGAGCAGCTCCAAGCTCACTCTTGGCACGGGGCCTGTAAAAAACCACGAGAAGATAAATACATGCAAACATCTCTAATTGTTTTACTTACAGGCGCCTGACAATGGATCAGAGATGCGTGTGCTGTGCCACATCAGAGCCCTGCGTGCCGCTTCCCCGCGTGCCTTAATCTGCTCCTTGGGCGTTAGCGATTTGTAGAACATGACTTATTTGCTTAGAATTTTCTTCATGGCTTTGAAACCGTGCGTGGCGTAAGGGGAAAACTTAATCTCTGATTTCCTCGTTAGGGTTTGCCAAGCAGACTTCCTGGGGTCGGCTCTGTTCCTGTGGATGATGGTGGTGGTTTGTGTTTGGAGGGAGGGAGCGAGGGAAGAGGGAGATGACAGACAGACAGACAGACGCATTGTACATAGCGCTGAGTTGCAGAGGAATATTGTCATCCAAGCATATGAGGTACCCTGAGCATCTTCCCTGACCCCTAGAGCCCTGCCTTCCCTCTGACTCGCCCAGCCTCCTTCCTCCTCCAGACACCTTTGCTTGTCACGCCATGCAAACATACTTGATTTTATGTATCTACATAAAATCTGAGATCCACATATAAAAGAAAACGTACGGTGTTTCCTTCCCAGGTCCAGCTTGTTTCACTACCTTGATGGTCTCCAGACCCTCTCCTTTTCTGAAAACTACATAGTTTTGTTTGTTTTTTACGGCTGAATAAAATTCATCGTGCATACACAGCCCATTTTCTTTATCGGCTGCTCCGGAGCGGGATGTCCGTGCTGTGGGCGGTGCAGTCGTGAGCGGCAACATCAGCACCTCTGATCCACGTTGACTTTGTGTCTGCTGAGTAGATGGCAGGCATGGGTAGTGGGCCATATTTTGAGAAACCTCCATACTGATTTCCGAAGGGACTAGATGAGTTTACACTCGCACCACCGACGTATAGAGGGCTCCTTTCTCCGTGTCTTCTCTAGCATTTGTTATTATTTGTTTTCTTAACGATGGCCATTTGACTTGGTGTCGGTTGGTTGGTTGGTTGGTTGGGGTTTGGGTTTTTTGAAATAGGGTTTCACCCTGTATTCAGGCTTCCTAAAGCTCACTATGCAACCCAGACTGGCCTCAAATTCATGGCTGTCCTTCAGCTTCCACCTCCTGCGCTGGTGTGACATGTGAGCTACTATGCCTCCTGGCTGGTGTAACATGTGTGAGCCACCATGCCTCCTGGCTGGTGTGACATGTGAGCCACCAGGCCTCCTGTGCTGGTGCTCCATGTGTGAGCCACCAGGCCTGACTCATCTCTCATGTATGGCAATTTAAAGACTAAGCATTTC
>NC_022033.1:2174032-2176184 GCF_000317375.1 Microtus ochrogaster | reverse complement strand
ATGCCTCCTGGCTGGTGTAACATGTGTGAGCCACCATGCCTCCTGGCTGGTGTGACATGTGAGCCACCAGGCCTCCTGTGCTGGTGCATGTGTGTTCATGTCTGTGTCTGTGTGTGTGGTATGCACATATGTAATGTGTTTGGAAATATTTTGTTTTAAAATAACATATAGGCAGAAGGAAGACTTGGGCTTTGTCTTAAGAGAAATGCTTAGTCTTTAAATTGCCATACATGAACACACATGCATATGCCAAACACACCCCCATATGCACATAGTACAACACACATGCCATGCACACATGCATAAACACACACATGTGTGCACATGTGAGCCTGCACACATGCACATATACATCAGCAGCATCCCCTAACCTGAGTCTCAGGTTGCTAAGCCGAGGAGCCACGGTTGAGCCAACCTCATCTTGCACACTTCACCCCACTTTGTTTAGAATGTTGTCGACGTCCCAATATTTTCCTCAGGAAAGAAATTTTTAGTGAACGCAATATGCTGTGACTCACATAATTTAAGAGGTGACAGCCAGAGGGAACACCCACCAAAAGCAGTTCAAACTTTGTCATTCTGTCCTCCAAACCATGTCACACAGATGCTCCATGCCAAGAAACATGACGATGCCGAGATTTTAGGGCTGGCATAAACACAGTGTCCAGGGGCCTGAGAGTCAGGCGTGGAGACCTGCGTCTCGATCCCCAGTTCTCTGCGGTGCACTCCTGCCCCCCACACCAGTGCTCAGGTACAAGAAACAGAAGGTCCTGGAAGCCTGAGGGCCAGTCTCGCCAAGTCAGTGAGCTCCAGGCTCAGTGAGAGACCCTATCTCAAAACTTACAGTAGAAAGCAACAGGGAAGACTTAGCATCAACCTCTGGCCTCTACACACATGTACACAGATGAGTGCATGCACTCACACACATGTAATGCATGCCTGCACACATGCCAGGGACCTTCCTGGTCACCAGGGAGCAGAGAGCCCTGGACTATCTATCACACAAGCAGAAGTATCAAGCTGAAGGCTCTACTGGCTGCAAGGAGGCAGTGGGTGTGGGTGGCCAGGAGTGTCCCCATCCCTAAGCAACAGACACACAGAGACAGCAGACCTCTTCCAGCCCGCGTTCTCTCTCTCCGCCGTTCCCTAGCTACCCCCAACCTGCGATGTCCTTGCCTGACCTAGGACCCGCTGTGTACCATACTTCTTTAACAATTTACAGAACCGTGACAAGTGTTTGTATATAAAACTTGGTCGGTGGATGTTCAGCCAGACGTCAGAACCAAAGCGTTTGGAAAGCAGTGTCTGTCTTAAGATAGCGTAAGATACCCACCACGTGCCAACATAAACGGAACAATTTCTCAGGCTATCTCTGTCTCCCAACAAAGCCGGCTGAGAGAGAAGGGCTGATGCAGACATACTTTCTGACCTCTCTAATGCCAAGCTGTGCAGAGAGTGCAGGACCCCACCCCTCTGCTTGCCCTTGGCCTGTCGTCTGGTGGGAATGTGGGAAAAGGTTCCGCCAACTCTGCTGTGCAGACTGGGGAAGGAGGGTCACATCTCCCCTCCATGGGGATTGTAGGTATTCTCCTGATGTCAGATGCTGACAAGAAGAAGCTCCTTACATCTTTAACATTTTGTGTGTATATGTACATGTGGTGTGCATGCGTGAGTATGCACATGCTCACAGGTGTGTGTGCGGTGGGCATGTAGATGTGCAGACACATTTGTGGGGGCCTGAAGTTGATACTGTGTGTCTCCCTCAATTGTTCTCTACTTTCTTTCTTTCCTTCTTTCTTATTTATTTATTTAGTTATCATATACTTTATTGAAGCAGAGTCTCCTGGTGGGCACAGAGTTCACAGACTCTGGCTAGTCTCTCTAGTCAGTTTCTTTCAGGGAGCCCCTATATCTGGGGAGACATGATGGCTGGGATTGCAGGAGGCCATAGACTTCCTGAATTTTGCAGGAATTCTGAGGATCCACCCCTTATGCTTGGGTAGCAAGCACCGTATCCACCTAACCACCTCTGCAGTCTTGGCGAGGCTTGGCTTCTTAAAACTCGGCTGAGATGTGGCAGTGGAAGCCGTGCCAGGAGCTCAGCAGAGGAAGGCACTGGCCTCTCTCCTCCCAGAACAGCCTCTAACCTGAA
>NC_022033.1:2157121-2173831 GCF_000317375.1 Microtus ochrogaster | reverse complement strand
TCCTTTGTATAGCAGAACTGCATTATTAGCTCCATATCATAGGCCATTTAATAATCCCTGGAGCTAGCACCCCATGCTACTTCCCTGGGGGCCTTGCGGTGTGACTGAGTCAGTGCCTTGAGCTGGGGCGGGGGAGGCTTCTGAGCAGATATAATGAGGTCACAGGGTCGGATAAGCAAGAGGGGGTTGGAGAAAGAGATTCTGAGAGAACTCAAGCTGAAGTCAGAGTGATGTAGGACCATAAGACAAGGACCTCAGTAGCCCCCAGAATCTGAAAATGGATAGGAAGTGGGCTGCTCCCCAGAAGTCTAGAGAGGAATGCAGACAGGCTGGCCCCATTCAGAATCCTGTCCTCCAGTGTGGTAGTGTGCGGGTGTGGGCTGCACCCCAAACTCCCTTGATCTGTTCTGACAGCAGAAGGGTGTGTCATGCTTTTCACTGGGTGCTGGCTCACACAAGGCCACGGGGTCCCCTTAGTGGACTCCCAAGGCTGAGCGTCTATCCAAGCTGTTTTCCCAAGGGTTGGAGCCCTTCCTGTCCTGCCAGGATCCTAACCCAGTGTCTGTGGTCTGAGAAGCCTGTGGGAGGAAGCCACACTCATTAGGGCCCTTCTCTGGGATGGGACATCCGTGGCAACCTTTCTTTTGCGTCCCACATGGACACCAGTTAAGAAATACAGAGGAGTGGATATTTTATGGTTTTCCCAATTTTCAGGGTTGGAGTAGATTTTGATCAATTCTTTGTTGGTATGAGAATATTAGATGAAATTCCTACCCTTCCCATGACATGAAAAATGGCCTCTGTATATCCCACCAAGGTACCTGTCCACACCATGCATGATGTCATATGATTTGGTGGACTGTGTTTTCGTGACAAGTTCATGGGGGAGACAGAACTGTGGGGACCAGGCTCTGTCTGTCACACGAGGAGCCTGTGAAGTGGGTGAATAAGAGCCTTCTCAGGCTGATATCCTGCAAGCTCCTCCCACTGTCGCATCTTCCCGTGAAAATGCCATCTCCGTCATCTCCTGTGCTTAGCATGTGTGAGCTTTGGCATGTGGTAGTGTTCTTCAGGACTTCTCGCCCAGGACAAGCATGTCCCTCAGGGCTCAAGGACAAGTTTGGTCAGATTAAGCAATCGCCAACATAGGGAGAAAGAGCACATGCGAGAGCCAGTGCCCCACAGTAGGACAGCTAGCCTGAGGAGGTCAGCCCACCTGCCAGGAGGTGTTGAGTGAAAAGCCGAGCCTTCTCTGCCAGGGCACAGTGACCTCGTGCACAATGCCCACGGGAATGCCAGTGGCAAGTGCCTCAGATGAGGATCCAGGAGCGGGTGGACCAGAACATCTGAGCTTTCTCTCCAGTGCAGGGAAAGTGATTGTGGCCTTTATTGACACCCTGCCCTCCAGCCAGCAAGTGTCTGCTAAACCTTCCTTCCTGATTCTCCTTGAGAAGTTGGAGAGCAGGTATCCTGTGTGCAGAGGATTATAAGACCCGAGCCCCACCCTTTCAACCTAAGAGACAGACGCAGGGGCCAGGCCACCCCACAGTCAAGGCCAGCACATTTCACAAGTAGATACTGGTTCTCCCTTGATGCAATAGTCCCCAAGCTTCCTTTTAGCAGAAGATGCTCAAGTATAGAAGCTTTTAAACTAATTCCATGGTCAACCCCCTCCCCGAGTCCTGGGCAATTGGCTGCATAGCTATATCACCAACCTCTTTTTCTTTTCTAATGAAGCTACCCCTGGGCAAAACTGGCATAGCTTCCCTTGCAGAGCTAGAGCAGGGGCGGGTCTGACAGGTCCCCAGAGGGAGCCAGATCATCCTGAACCGAAGTGACATGCACACTGGTGTGAGAACCGGGAGAGCAGGAAGGATTGTTATACTTAAAGAGATTTTCTATCTGAACAGACTGTCTGACTACTCAAGACGTTTCTCAGAACTCTCTGGCTCTGGCATCCCAGTAAGAATGAGTTTGGCGTGATGATGTGCGGAGGCATGCTGGGTCCCGGGGTAGGGGCCGCCCTGCCAGATGGGCTTGTCTGGGAAGCTGCTCTTTTGGGGAATGCCCAAGGGGTTGATCTGGGAACGTGATCTCCAGTAGGTCCCTTCCTAGCATGTGTAAGGTCTTCGGTTCGATCCTCGGCACTAAAAATAAAACACTAAGAAGGGTTGAGTGGCACTCTCAGCAGCAAGGATGACCCGGGTCATCCCCGCAGCCTGTTTCTCGCATTGTGAACTCTGAAGGCTCACCTTGGTGCTGAGCAAAGCAGTGCCTGCAGCAGGGTGGAGCCTGGGTGAATTTCTCCATGCCTCTGTGCCTTGGTCCTCCTCTCTTCGATGGAGACCTCAGTGTTGTCTCTGTAATAGGATGCTGTGACATTCCCCGAGGCACCCATGAAGTGACAGCTCAGCCAGCACAGGCTCTTTCACCATTGTTAGCCTCTGGACTCGGTTCTTACTCTGCTCACTTCATGGTGAGCTCCTGCTCAGGCTTCAGCACCTTGTGAGATTGACCCTCTTCAGGCAGCTTCCCCAACATCCTGGACCAGGCTCTGGTGGCCCTGCTCCAGAGGTATCTGGGCTGCTTTGGTCTCCTGAATCAGCTCTTTGGACACACTGCTGAGTAACCTTGAGTATTGCCCTTCCCACAGCCTGTTCAGGCCTGCTCCTGCTGGCTATAACTGTCTCCATCTGCCTTCTGTGAGCACCCGTCTCTCCCCAAATGTCTGTAGCATACCTTAGCTACTCTGGAGACAAAGGGAAGAAAGAGCAGAGACTCCGTGGCCTCTCTCTGGTACCATCTTGGTGCATGCAGCTCAGTCTCTGCCGTCTGTTCTGTCGGGTGCAGCCTAAGTTTGCCCTCTGCGGGCATCTGCAGACTCAACCCTGCATATGCAGTGAGGCGGGATGGGGGCAGAGTTCAGGGTGGCACAGCCCAGGTCAGAAAACACTCCTGTGTTCTTGTCGGTATGCAGCGTGTATGCACACACACACACACACACACACACACACCACTTTCACCTCCACCTGTGTGTGGACATACACGGATAGAATGGGCATTCTCTTTTCAAGCCCAGCAGGAGCCCCACAGTCCCTAAGAGTCACGCTCCTTGTGTTCCAGCAGAGACCACACAGTTAAACGGAATCAGCTCCCGGCCCAACCCACTGATGTCATGCTTTCTTCCCTATTAACTTTTGTGTCCGAAGCCAAGAAGACAATATTTTTATGCCCTGGAGGAAGGCTGCTGAGACAGTAGCTCTCTGGAGAGTACGTGGCCAGGAGCCTTTGTAGCAGGCGCGAGGCAAACCTAATCATATAAGCGCTCACCCTGGCGGCAGCTGATGCACCTTCCTTTGCTCCTAATGAGCCTTTCTGGACATTGAGGCTGATCTCCGATGAGTTATTGATACTGATTTCCAGCTTGAATAATTGCATGAGGAGCGTTGGACCTGAAATGGGAACATGTTTGACAGTTGGAGGAATGAGTCTCTGGCCTTGCCCTTCAGCATAGTCCAGGCACTGATGAGATTTGTTTTGGGGTGATTTCCACGCCCTGAGATGGAGATTAGCAGGTTCCCACTCAGTATATCAGAGGAACGTACAGGCAGTGACAGGTGCCCTGAATAGACTCCCCTTGCTCAGGGCCGGATCTCAGCGATGCAATTCCCTTCTTCCTGTGTCTGAGCACACACACGCACATGAAGCGCCCCACCCCCATGCCAACACACACACACACACACACACACACACACCTGTTTATTATTCTCTCAGGTGAGAATTGTTGTCGAACAAATTGTCCTTCAGCCACTTGCATTAGCAGTCAAATTATGAAGCTCTGTGTGTATGTGTGTGTGTTGTAGAGGGTGTCACCTCCAGGAGACTGGAAAGGAGCCAGCAACCAGGCTGATGTGGGATAAAGGGCTAGGACAAGAATCTCTCACAATCTGCACCTTATCTAAGCAGGCTGAGGTCAAGTTCGTGTGCGAATAGGATTCTTAAAGGTTTGTCACGAGTGGTATCAGACGCTGGGACTCTCCAGGTTCCTGTCATGACTCTTCCATGAAATGCAGCTCCATGGGGGCAGAGAAGGATACAGGTCTGTAGAGGGAGAAACCCTGTGTTTGATGAAGCCTTGGAGAAGGGTACAGGTCTGTAGAGGGAGAGACCCTGTGTTTGATGAAGCCTTGGAGAAGGGTACAGGTCTGTAGAGGGAGAGACCCTGTGTTTGATGAAGCCTTGGAGGGTCTCAGGGCATGCGGGCCCCTGAGAAGAAAGTGCAGCGTCCTGCTGCCCAGGGGCAGTGGCCACTGATGGCCATGCTCCCTGACCTTGTCTGTCTCTATCTCTCTGCTTCTTCCTGGCTCTCCTGTTCTCTTTGACTCTCTGCCCCACCTTCTCTGTGTCTCTCCCTCTCGTCTTCTATGTCACCCCCTCTCTGACTTTATCACTCATACACAAGCTCCTCCCCATCTCTCTCAGACTCCGCTTTCTCTGTTACTCACCTGCCCTGGACCCCCAGTGACATGCCTTCCTACAGTGCCGTTCACAAAATGAAATTTGTATATGATGTTCCCTCTGCCCGATCTCAAATCTGGACCCGGGTTCCAACAGGGGAAAGTTTAAAAGGAGTGACCTTTTAAAAGGGGAGGAAGAGGAGAACCTGACGGACAGTGATCTGGAGTGTGGTGGACCACAAGGGTGACATCCTGGATGACAAGGACCTGGCAGACAGGTCCATGCCCAGCAGGCCTCCTCAGCCAACCTAGCCCTTGGATCCTGTCACCTCTGAATTGTCTCCCGGGTACCTGCTGTGGTATCCTGGAAAAGTCGTAGTGTTCAGAAATTATTTTTCTGCCTATCCTGTGGGAATCAGGGTCAGGGTCTAAGACCAGCTGGAATTGGGGGCGGGCAGAGCCATCTGCCTGTCACTAGTGGGAGATGCTGCACATTTCCTAGTCTGTCAATCTTTATGGCCTTGTTTGAACACCATCACTTTGAATCTGCTTTCACTACATGTCCCTGAAATCCAGATGCCAGACCAAATACACAAACCATGTGGAAAAACAAACCACCCTGTCACGGGGAGACTGGACCCTTGCGTGTGCAGGGCTCCAGGCAGAACTGTCTCCAGCCAGGATATGTCAGCCAAGAGGGTTTGTTTCCAGTGTTTGCTGGGTTTTCATTTCATGAAATCGGAATGCCATGGCCTTGTGGAATGCAGAGCACTTCATTACAATACCCACAAGCATTTTCATACCACTGCAGAAGAGAGGCGGAGACAGAATGTGGTATATGCTGCGTTTCTGGGAAGGGCCTGAGGAGGACATGGGGTTCTGCCCTATCACTCTTCACCGTACCCATTTAAGACAGTCTCTCACTGAACCTGGAACTCACCGTTGAGGTGAGACTGGCTGGCCAGCAAAGCTCTCATGATCAGGCTGTCTTCTCTCTCTAGTGTTGCGGTTAAAGGCACACAAGGCTGATGTGGGATTCCCCTCTGTATGCTGTGAATACCACCGGTGAATAAAAAAAAAAACTACCTTAGCTTATTGATAGGGTAGAACTTAGGTAGGCAGGGAAAACTAAACTGAATGCTGGGAGAAAGGAGGGCGGAGTTGGGGAGAAGCCATGTAGCCGCCAGAGACAGACACCAGAACTTCACCTGGTAAACCACAGCCACATGGCGATACACAGATTAATAGAGATGGATTAAATTAAGATGTAAGAGTTAGCCAATAAGAAGTTAGAGCTAATGGGCTAAGCAGTGTTTTAAATAATTAGTTTCTGTGTGGTTATTATGGGGCTGAGCAGTTGGGAACCAAACAAGCAGCCTCCTCACAACAAAAGGCCACACCTTCTTTTTATGTAGGAGCTGGGGTCTGAACCCCGGGTCCTCATGATTATGCAGCAAATGCTCTTAACCGCTGAGCCAACTTCCCACACTAATTCATGACTTGAAAAACAATCAGATGTGAAACTTGGCTTGTCAATGTGAAAAGGAAGGTAGCCATCCAGGAAGGAGGTGGTGACGTGGTTGGACAGGTAAGGAATGACTGACATTTTAGGGAGTTTTGCCAATACGTGGACTCCTAGAAGCAGTGGAGACCTGAGATAAAACAGAACCAGCACTGTGGAACCTGAGCTACGACACAGGCTCCCTTGGACCAGGGATCTCTACCTGGGCCAGCCTGCTCTCAAAGCCTACCCTGGTTCCTGGCTGAGTTTCCATGCAGTCAGTTCAAAGGTCAGCTGGGAAGGTTTTCTTTAAGAACAGGAAATGAGGACAATGAAACAGACAGAGGAATGGCATCTCTGAGACTTTTGCTCATGGACAGTTTAGAGAACCAAGCCTGCCTGGTTCTGCATGGCCAGGGTCTGCTGCCTGCAGGGCACTGTATCCCTGGCGCTTAGACACACACTCATAGCTGCCTTCCCCTCATCGCCTCTGCTGTCCCCACATCCCTTCTTCCTGGTCCCTTGTTCCTCCAGTCAAAGCAAGGCCTGTCTCTCCCCTTCACTATTCCTGCACCCCATGTCCGATGCTGCTGCGTAGACCAGACAGGGCCTGAGAAGCATCCAGTGGCCCGGATGCATGTGCCTTGCCACTCCATCTGATGGGCCCGTGCACCAGGTCACTGACAGGAGCTGATCTTTCTGCTGTAGAGTGCCTCCGCTCTCCTCTTTTGCCTGGTGCTTTTCATGAGGTTTTATGATGAGCCATCCCCCTGTGCCAGCCCTGCCAGCCTCTGTTTAATGCTGCCTGCCTGTCCTGGGTGAGGGCAGGCTTGGGTCAAACCCCCCAGGTTAACTAGGAAGCAGTATCAGTGTGCCCACCCACTATCACCGAATGAAGATATAGCTGTCATTGTCATTGTGAGAACAAAGGAGAAGGCCTGTTTGTAGCTAACCACTCACAAATTGTCTTCCCTAGCATCATCCTGGCCTTTTTCTTGGCTACATGGAGCTGCCATGGTGCCAGGCAGTGCCTGCCAGCCACAGCCTTACAGCCCGAGAGTGGTTGTCAGGACTCTGGAGAGAGCTTCCAGCCTGGACTGGAACCTGCTGCTCTTGGTCCTTTGTCCATTCAGCTGTGTTTTATCCTGTGGGGACATTAGACACAGACATGGGCACAGTCTGTGACAGTGGCCTCATTCCCTCTCTGTACCTAGGGAACTATGCACCCTGTTCTGCCCTGGTTCACAGTGGGCAGGCATCTCAATTGCAGAGGTCTCCAGAGGCTTTCGCCAATGGAAGCATCACAAGATCAGCCAACTGCAGGGCAGAGCATGATCTCCTGGGTCGCAGAGCAGATGTCCATGCTCTGTGTGCAGAGCAAAGCCTGACAGTCAGACCCTCGGAGGCGGCTGCACCATCCGCTGTCTTGCACCCACAGCAAGGCGTCCGTGCTGAAGCCAGGCTGAGTGGCCCTATGTATCTGGGAGCACAAGGGCAGCTGCACACACAAAGCCCAGGGCCCGGTCCTTCCATCTGCAGCTGAGCAGCAGCCAGTTCCCCAGTCTGGCTCTAGGGATCCTGTGACACTGCAGCAGCATCAGACCACACCCTGTCTCTTTGTCACCTCCTCCAAGGCAAGTGCAAATGAACACAAATCCTGCTGCTGTTGGTCACACCTGACACCAGTCACTGAAAGATTTGAACTTTCTGTTGTGAGGTCCCCTCCAGGCTCCCTTACCGAAACCACGTGACAGGTCCTCACCTTGTGCCAGCCCAGATAGCCTCTGTCCTGCGCTACAGGTTGTCAGGGTCTTCTTTACCTGGTTGTGTTCATTTGAGTGTTTATTTTAATGTAGAGCTTAAAAGGGGGCTTGTAGTGGCCAGCACCCTGCAAATAATATATTCAAATTCAGCTGGAGAGGAGGGACCAGAGCTGGAGGGCCTGTATAAAAAGTGCGTCTCAGGACTTGTGACAGATCCCTGCGGAATTCCAGGAGACCTGAGTGCCTCTCACCCTGGGATAGGTGTGGAATAGGCCAGAACGCAGCCATCTCTGATTTCCTCTGCTCAGGTGGTCCGAGGACCCTGCTAGCAGACTCTCCCGGCATCTTCATCCTGTACACTCTCCAACATCACAGAACACACCCAGGCTTCAATTGTTCATGCTCATTCTTTGCAGTGAGTGTGTGTGTGTGTGTCTGTCTGTCTGTCTGTTTTTCTGTGTGTCTCTGTGTGTATATGTATCTGTGTGTGTATATGCTCATGTGTATGTGGGTACCTGTGCATATGAGTGCACATGTATGCGGAGGCCCATCAGCCGTCACCGTCAGGATCACCATCCACTTCCTTTGAGGCAGGGACTCTCAGCTGGAATTCACCAAGTAGGTTAGGCTGGATGGCCAGCAAGCCCCGTGGATCCACCTGCCACTGTCTCTATAATCCAAACTCTGGGATTACAAGAACGTGTCATGAAGCCCATAGGTGATGGGGACCAAATTCAAGTCTTCATGCTTGCAAGGCAAGCACCTTATCAACTGAGTCATAAGCATGCATGCACGCACACATACACGCACACATGCACACATACACACATGCACACACACATAGCCCTCCTTGGCATTTTCAACATGGTTTTCCTTGTAGTCTTGCAAAAAATTCTGGCTATTCTGCATGCTGATTCAGACAGATAACAAGGCCCCATCTGGCTGTCACCTATGGGCTCGTGAGTACAAAGTGCCTTCATCCCGTGGTTTAGACCCCACGGTCTTATTCAAAGGCTCCCTTTGCCTTCACCCCACTGTGTCAGAGCCCTGGGACTGTTAGTGTTTCATGTGCTGCTCTGAGGTCTTTAGCTGGCTATACTGTGGTTGGACATGAGTTAGGAGTCACGTACATTTCTTGACTCTTTGATTTCCACAGGAGGCCTTTGGGTACTTGGCCATTTCTTCTGCCTAATGTCCATTGCAGAGAGCCCAGCTCTGAAAAAGAGACTGCAGTCATGTCTGTCCATGTACAAATCAGAAAATGACCACAAACCACTGGTCACCCTTCCAGGCTGCTGTTCCAGGTGTAATGAGGGTGTCCGTTTGCAGCAAAAGGAGACCATGCAGCCCCACCCCTCACATACCTGCTGGGGTTCTTTCTGCCTGCTCTCCATCTCTTCTCACCTATAGGAGTTTTCTTGGGAAGTCAGGAGCCATGGCTTAAGTCTTCCTCTGCTCTGCTCTTGGTTTCTGTTCCACACTCCCAACTTCCTCAAGAGCCTAAGTCTTCACAAAGCAAGCACTCCTTCTTAGTCCTTCTTAGTCTCCTTTACAAGGAGAGACACCACTGCCCTCCAGACACAGCAGGCCCTGGGCTTTACCCAAGCATCCCAGCAGCTGATCTGAAGACAGAGCAGACATTGCCCCCTCATCACAGAGCCCACTGAAGCTTGTTTGCCTGTGTCAGTTGGTAGGAGAACTCTCCAGAGCCAGGCAGCAACATTCGCACCTTTTAATATTTCCTGGGAAGTACAGAAGCGTTCCTTACCCCCGTGTTCTGTCAGCCACTGTCATTTCTAGACTGTCCGTCTCTGTGTGGGTTTCGGGATGTGGAAATGAAAGAAAAATCCAGGAGAAGAGCTTCAAAAGGAAAAAAAATCTAGTGAGCTGGCTGCCCAAACCACCAGGGAAATAATTAATTCCAAGATATTAAAAGAACCTCGCAGCTGCGTCCGCTGTCTTCCCGTCTGCTCTGCCGCCTAAGCTCCAGCCTGCAGCCCCCATCAGCCCTTCTCTGGGGCTCGCTTGGCTTCACAACCTTCCACTCTTTGCAGAGTTTCTTTGGCATCCTCGAAGCTCCTGTGGGGGAACTTAGAAGACAAGATTGTCTGAGGTCTTTGCGGTTTAGCCTCCTGGGTTGACAGACATGGTCAGGCCTCTGATTCATCTGTCTCATCCCCACAGAGGCAGGGCAGGGTGCAGAAGCGGGCATGGGACCAGCCTACAGGCCTGTGGAGCCATGAGGAAGACAGCTGGCCTTAGTCCCCCGCCCCTGGCATCGGCATCCTAAACCTTATGGGATTTCCCGAACACCCTGAGTCTTTTGTTACTCATAAGTAGTTCCTTCCTGTCACGCCTGAGCTGTTGACTCAGGCTGAGGAAGCCAGGCAGCGGCTGGCAGGGTAAGGCTGGTCACCTGGAAACCCAAGAACCTTGAGATATCATCAGCCATGTACTGACTATAGCAAAAGACGGGGCGGCAGAGGATGAACTCCAGGCAAAGTCGTGAAGGTGAAATCCAGAGACTTACCTGGAGTCAATCACGGAGGTGCGGGAAGGTATCCCACCCAAGTAACTGTGGGGTCACAGTGGGTGCCCCTTTCTCTATGTGTCTGTTACGTGTTCATAGGTCTTCCATTACAACAAACCTATAAATCGCTTTCCTGGGTTCCCTGAGTCATTCTAGATAATCATGGATGCTGAGGGGTGGTTTGTCAGAGCCCCCAGGTCATAGCCAGTCAGAAGGTGCACGTCACCTGAGACGCAGGACTGACCTGAAGCTGGGCTGTCTCTAGGAGTAAGCCGAGAATCCGCACCCAGGCAGGTAACTGTGTCAGAACTCAACTGAGTTACGTGAAGACGAGCTGGGTGTTGTTTGTGGGAGGTGTTGAAGAAGAGAACATTGCGGTAGACGAAATGAGGAGACTCTGGAGGAATAAAAACTGTGCTTCAGTAGATAACCATGACTAACACCATTTCTTAGATGTTAGCTTATCTCAGACTCCCTAAAGACCGGAAACAGAAGCCACTTGCTCAGGTCCCAGCTTCCTCTCACCCCAAGCTCCTTCTCACGCCCTGTATCCAGGTTCAGTAGGACAACAGTGAGCTCTGCCCACCCAGAACCTCAGGAAACAGGCCCTGAGCCCCACCAGCACAGCACCGGTAGAAGCCCACTTTCGCCGTTGTGATGGAAGTCTGTACTTTGAACTAGGTCACTCGTTTTTTACATTTTTTAAGCAAGGGAGCAACATTCCATGTTAAAAACATTTGTAATCAGTTAAGCCTCAGAGTGTTCGAGCACAGCTTATTCATGGACTTTTAAGCCTCTTGGGTTCGTATATATAAATGAATGAATTAATGGCTGGTGGGTAACCAGAATGCTGTCTGACGCCTCTGGTGAGTCACTGTCTGGCTTTCCTCTTGTCTCTTTGAAGGCTCCCAAGGAAAAACTACAGACCTGGGCCCGTGATCTCTCGCCAACAGCGGGATTATTAAGTGTAAGGCTTGGGAGTTAGCAGGGTTGATGATTCCGAGTCAGAGGACACAAAAATCAGGGCCGCTGGATCCTGCTTCTCTGGGTGTCAGAGTCAAGAGGACAGTGCAATTGGGCAGTGGGTCAAACACAAACATTATGCATTTCCAGGGGCCCCATGGGGGGAGACCTGTGGAGTGGCCTCAGATGTGGGAAGAGGATCCGGCTATTACAAAACCAGCATCTGTGCCTGGGAAGAGTGAAATCACCCTCTCTCAGAGAGCCATGCAGAGCCGCAGAGGCAGTGCGGGATAAAAGGACTTCTCAGCTGGTGCCCTGTCAAGGATCCTATGCCTTTGCCCTGTTTGTGGGGTTCCTGTCCACAGGGTGCAGACTTCAGTATTATAAAGTGATAGCTAGAACCTGGAGAGCTAGGGAGGAGGGACCCAGAGCCCAGGGGCTCTTCTGTCTAACGTTATCAGGGGCCACTGTTGTCATGTGTGCTTGAAAAAAGTCGTATTTAGAGGAGAGTCATCAGCCAGTCTGTGGGCTCACAGCGAGACTGGTCCTGCATCTCTCCACTGGGCAGGTGTTCCAGTGTATGGAGGCCACACAGACATTTCCATAGAAAATCTGAGCTGCCCCTGCCGCTGGTGATAGATCCCACAAGTGACTTAGAAGAACCAGACATTTCCCAAGAACAGAACATGTGTTCTTCACACCTCTCAGAACCCCTGAAGATAAAGTCTATAAACCCTGGACAGCAGCCTTCGGCCCCAAGAATCTCCCCATTGGCTACTTCCACCTCTAAGCTCTGGGAGCAAGAGAGTATCCTGGGATATGAGTTCCCAGTGCACATTTGAGCAATAATAATGGCTGCCAGGAGAGAAGTGTCCAGGAAATGGTCACGTGACCCCATCTGCCTTCACTGTGGGGCTCTGATAGATGGGTGCTTGCAAGGGGCCCACAGGCCCTGTCACGTTATAGAGTCCAGCTATAGGGACCCTTCCAAGGGCCTGGCTCAGGAGACAGGAAAGGGCAAGGAGATGGTGTGAGCCAGGTGAGGTCTCAAGGCTGACAGGAGGTGGGCCAGCACCTACCACACAGCTCAGCGCAGCGTGGCTTTGCAGCTCCTGTGTCTCTCCCCTTATGTGAGCCTGTATCATCTGTATCATTGCTACCTCCTTAGAGAAACCTTCTCCGACACCTGTCCATCCTTAGTAGCTCCAGGACACCCTCTGCTACAGAGACCCAGCCTAGTCAGCCATAGCAATGCCACTGTGTGTCCTTCTGTCCTTATCCATCATAATGTAGCCACCATAAACAAGGATACTACTCAGAGCCCACAAGGGCCACAAGGACCAGACAGCTAAATGGATGGGTGATAATTCAGTGAGTAGGTGGGTGGATAGATAGGTGAATTAAAATGATAGATAGATGATAGATAGATGATAGATAGATAGATAGATAGATAGATAGATAGATAGATAGACAGATAGATAGAAATAGATGATAGGTAGATAGATAATAGATAGACATATAGATAGATGGATAGATGATAGATAGACAGATAGATGATGATGATGATGAAGATAGATAGATAGATAGATAGATAGATAGATAGATAGATAGATAGATAGATGATAGATAGATGACACACTGATGATAGATGATAGATAGATAGATATAGATGATAGACAGACAGTAGATGATAGATAGATAATAGATAGATGATAGAAAATAGAAGATAGATAAATAGATAGATAGATAATAGACAGACAGACAGATAGATGATAGACAGACAGACAGAGACAAACAGGGAAATAGAGAGATAAGTGCATCCCCTTGCTGTATACATGGTGAGAACAGAGTGAGGGCTGCTATTTGCCAATAGATTCCATAATTCATTAACAAAGATGTTAAAAGTACTTTAATTACAATTCATTTAATTGAAAACAACATCTTTCATTTCCTTTTGTGTGCCCTCGAGAGGCTCGGTTAGTTCATGGTTCCAAAGACATACAACTGAAGCTCTCCTCCCTGGTGTGCCACACTGGCTTACCCATGGGAGCCCTTCACTCACTCCTCCAGCCCTTACTGAAGAGCTCAGGCCAGGCAGTGCGGAGTTCTCCCTCCGTGCACCACGGCCCACATGGGTTGTCTGGATTACTGTGTCTCTCCCAAGCACTCAGGAAGCCATGCTCCACACTTCCGCTCCCCCGCAATACTGATACTCATTTAGGGTGTTCTCGAGACGGCCCGATTTCTGCCGTGAACTGGATAACCCAGCACGTGAGAGGATGGACTTAGGCCTGGACACCGTCAGAACCACCCTGCTGCTCCCTGCATGGCTTTGCCAGCGGCTTCCCTGACCGCTGTTTGGCTGATGTCTGACATCTGTAACTCTTCAGCTCAGCCTGCCTTCTCTGCTGACAGAGAACACGCCTCAGAAGAAAGTTCGTTAGACTATTGAAACATCCCAACTAATTGCAAACCCGGTACCCACGCTGTCAAGTTCATATTCCATCTGGGCATGAGCACAGTCAGAAAGATTTTTTTGGACAGGTTAATTTGCCTAAACTACCATGCAGTCAATCAGAGTAACGAAGTTGTTGATGTCCGCATCTGTCAGGCGGGCTTCCATCAACACTGCCCTTCCCCGAGAAGCATCCCTTCCCTGGCTTGCAGAAGCTGGCAATGAAACAGAAGCAAGAGCCCAGCTGCAGAGGAAGCGCGTTCCTGTGACATGGAGCGCCAAACAGCTGGGCGTTGTGCTCTGAGGGTGGTTGATAGTTCAGAGTCCTTTCTGGAAGGAAAATGTAGTCATTGAGATCGAAGATGGCTGTAACTGTTCATTCAGATTGCTGGTCTTATTTACATTTGTTAATTTTATATTCTTAATTTGTGACAGATGCAAACCCTCTTTGGGATGAAGTGCATGTGCTTCTATCTGAAGATCCTAATACACATAGGTGTTTAATTTAAAAGTAAAAATAGCTTAAGTGTATAAACTATAATTATGGAAATGAGGCTCCCCAGCAGAGCTGCACAGTCCCAGCCGCACGGGAAGCATCTCTGCAGGCCTCCTGCCACTGGCCATCTGTGACAACTGATGGAATACTGTGTCATGACTGGACCCTGCACTACGGGACAGGCCTCCTCTCTATATCTATCCTTAAGGCCTGCTGCAGCTTGCTTGACGCAGGAATGGTGCTGAGGGGTAGGGGTAAGAACTCTATCACAAAGTTCCAAACCCATGGTTACAAAGTTTGGGGTGCTGGAAGTGATGTGCTCGTGCTGTCTGGCCCCCCTCATGTACTTAGAGAAGGAAATGCCTAGTAAATAAACCAGGGGGCCACAGGAATTTACATGCTATGGTCACCCCTTCTCTTCAAAAAGTGGAGAACTGTTGTAGGAGCTGCTTATTTGTCCCGGCCGCCCTGAACCGAAATAATCACACAGAAACTATATTAATTAAATCACTCATAAGCTCTAGCTTCTTATTGGCTGACTCTTACATATTAATTTAACCCATTTCTATTCATCTGTTTATCGCCATGTGGTTGTGGCTTACCGGCTAAAGTTCTGGTGTCTGTGTCCGGCAGGGCTACATGGTGTCTCTCTGACTCTGCCCTTCTTTCTCCAAGCATTCAATTTAGTTTTCCCTGCCTACTTAAGTTCTGCCCTATCAACAGTCCAAGTCAGTTTCTTTATTCATTAACCAATAAAAGCCACACATAGACAGAAGGTCTTCCCACACCAGAGAACCAGAGGACTGTGACAGCACACATCTGTAATTCCATCAGACAAGAGACTGGGAATTCAAGGCCAGCCTGGGCTGCAGAAGGAGACCATGTCTCAATATAAAACTGCAGAAAAGCGTAAACATAGAGCCACTGTTCTCAGAGCTGTTTCACTGGTAAGGAAGAGACAAGGGAATTTCAGGAAACAAGACCTTCCTTTGCTGGCTGGAAGGGCTAAGAGCAAAATGGGAGGGGATGGAGGTGACTATACACAGCCAAAAGCCAGGCTTTGGTGACCTGTGTCCACCAAACCAACCTGAGATGGAAGGCCCCACAGCTGGCCCTGTTTGACAGATGTTTGGGGCCTTGCTATAGGAGTCTATCCAGAGCTCCACACCAAAGAAGCCTGACAAGAGGGCTAGCCAGCCACTGGAACAGCTCCCTGACTTCTGCACATGGGATGATGCATTACAGGGTCCTGGGTCTCACCCCTGACTCTCCCAGTGATGACAAATAGTCTCGAGACATTGCTGCAGATTCCCAGGGACAGTATCAGACCAGTAGAGAAGCACTGTGTTCAATTCCGAAGGACCCTGAGCCATACCAGCTGTCAGAGTGTCATACTGAGCAGCTTGTGGAAGGGCTGGGTGACTGTCTAGTGTTACCCCAGTGCCTGGGTTGATGGGAGGGGATGAGTTAGCCCTTAGTCCACAGTCAGGGCTCTGATCTCCTCAGCTGAGCAGACCGTCAGTCTGCCTCGAAGGCTATTTTCATGTCAGTTAATGGCAGAAAACATTTGGCTTGAAAACTGATGCCTAGATACTTTAAGACAGAGAGCTTTCGCTGAGCATGGAAGCAGCCTGACTTCCAATTCCTGCCCTGTGTCGTGCAATGGAGAGGCCCCAGGGAGGTGACCCAACCATCCCTCTCCTGTAAGGATAAAGGGAAACAGGTCTATCTGGACCTGGCAGGAATTGGCTCTGCAGATCTGATGGGAATCAAGGGGCTAGGAGCATTTCAGCATCAGAACCCGTGGAGCACCACCGTGCCAACAATATGGGGCTGAGATCAGTGGTTGAGTTACTCGCCTGCTACATGACTGCAGAATGGCCGAAGCAAAACATGCCCATGGCTCAGGCTTATTTACAGTGCTGGAAAGGGCCTAGACTGGTCACCCAACATTGTAGGTTGTGGCTGGAGTCACTCAGCATCACCCATTCTGTCCTTAGACATCTGGGATAGTATGTCACCAAAGACAGCTGCCACTATCTGTGGCTGTTTTCCTGGGTGTGAAGCCCAGTGGTTGCTCCCCGGCTGGAAATGCTGAAGGTATGGAAGGGAGTTGAGAAGAGTTTCCAGCTGGGGAGAAACCACCTCTTTGGAGCCTCCTGGCTGGCACAGTCATCAGGGCAGAGGTCTAGAAAGGGGTGGCTATCATGCAGACCCAGCACCTCGGCTTCATCCCCTGTGCGTCTTGGACAAGCATTGTATTCTTTCTGGGGCTGTTTCCTTGTCTACCAGATGAGGCGGTTGCTGTCTTCACTTTGAAGATTGCTCCAAGAATAAAACTAGGCATCCCAAGCAGAGAGTCGATTTCTGGACCTCCCGGGAATCCAGAAGATACAGTCTCTAAGGGGCTCACGGAGACAAGTGCAATCAGCCGCGACACGTTCTTCCCAGGGCTCTTCCTAAATGCCAGACAGTGACTATTGGGCAGAAGTTAAATTCAGGCTCCTCGCTTCGGCCCCATTCTAAAGCACTGGGAATGCAGGCC